>NC_074676.1:51079237-51101737 GCF_029448725.1 Salvelinus fontinalis
AGCTAGTTAGTAGGCCTCTTGCACCCTGGCCAAAGGCTTACAACTAGTTAGTTCAACAACAATCACAACTTTAGTAACCAGTTACACAGATGTAAGTTATTTACCTGTATTCCACATAATGATATGTGACAAAAGTTAACGAAGGATCGCAGAAGCTGTTCAAGTCTGTCCCGTACCCCTCCATCACCCTGCATTAAATACCTTGCCTTATAGGAACCTGTTCAAGTCTGTCCCATACCCCTCCATCAACCTGCATTAAATACCTTGCCTTATAGGAACCTGTTCAAGTCTGTCCCATACCCCTCCATCAACCTGCATTAAATACCTGCCCTATAGGAACCTGTTCAAGTCTGTCCCATATTTTGGCAAAGGAGAAATAGTCACTAACAGGGATGTAAACAAAATTGTGCTCAAAATTCGAGAGAAATAAGCTTTTTGTCAGTATGGAATGCTTCTGGGATTTTTTAAAACATGGGACCAACACTTTACATTGCGTTGTATTATATTTTTGTTCACCGTACATTTCCTCAGTGAAAACAATATACTGACCAAATATCAAAAATCGGCTTTTTACCAAATTACAGTATGACAGACCATGTATTCACCCTGCACACCCTAATTGACAAACAAACCAAAATAAAAGCAAAGACATGCTTTGTTGATAAAAATATATATATTTGACTGAATTTAGCATGAGAGACTGCTATACAAATTGATGGAAAGCAGTGTTTGGGGAAAAACATTTTAAAAAAAAATGTAATCCATGTACACAAACAACAAGTGCACATATAAAATTGGCAAACACACACAAACAGTGAAAAAGGGATGCAGCTTGAAGCCCGCCCTCTTCAGCATATATCAATGAATTGGCGAGGGAAATAGAACAGTCTGCTGCACCCGGCTTCACGCTACTAGAATCTGGAGTCAAATGTCTACTGTTTGCTGATGATCTGATGCTTCTGTCCCCAACCAAAGAGGGCCTACAGCAGCACCTAGATCTTCTGCACAGATTCTGTCAGACCTGGGCCCTGACAGTGAATCTGAGTAAGACATAAAAAGTTGTTTCAAATATGGTCCAGTTGCCAAGACCACAAATACAATTTCCATGTAGACATAGTTGCCCTAGAACACACAAAATAACATACCTACCTCGGCTTAAACATCAGCGCCTCAGGTAACTTCCACAAAGCTGTGAACAATCTGAGAAACTTGGCCTTCTATGCCATCAAAAGGAACACACATCATTTGACATCCCAATTAGGATCTGGCAAAAAGTATGTGACTGAGTTACAGAACCCATTGCCCTTCATGGTTGTGAGGTCTGGGGTCCGCTCACCAACCAAGAATTCACAAAATGGAAAAAACACCAAAATGACACTCTGAATGCAGAATTCTGCAAAAACATCCTCTGTGTACAACGTAAAACACCAAACAATGCACGCAGAGCAGAATTAGGACGATACCCGCTAATTAGCAAAATCCAGAAAATAATTGTTAAATTCTACAACCTCCTAAAAGGAAGCAATTCCCAAGTCTTCTATAACAAAGCCAACATCTACAGAGAGATGAACCTGGAGAAGAGTCTCGTAAGCAAGCTGGTCCTAAGGCTCTGTTCACAAACACAAACAGACCCCACAGAGCACCATGACAGCAACACAATTAGACCCAACCAAATAATGAGCAAACAACAAGATAATTACTTGACACAATGGAAAGAATTAACCAAAAAAACAGAGTGAACTGGAATGCTATTTGACCCTAAAAAGAGAACACACAGTGGCAGAAAAACTGACAGTTTGACTGACACAAAAATAAGGAAAGCTTTGTCTATGTACACACTCAATGAGCGTAGCCTTGCTATTGAGAAAGTAGCCTTGCTATTGAGACACATATTTCCCTCAGAATAAACTGTCGCCACAAGAAAACGGCAACCAGTGACACCAATGTAAAACACATCCCACAGCATGGTTTCTGTGGTCAGGTCATCAGAAGTTCTTGTTGATCACTAAAAGGAGAACTGGTTACTAAAGCAAGGTGTCACGCCCTGGCCTTAGTTATTTTTGTTTTCTGTAATATTTTGGTTAGGTCAGGGTGTGACAGGGGGGATGTTTGTGTGTTTTTGTCTCGTCTTGGGTGGTTGTATTGTATAGGGGGTTTTGTAGAGGTTATGGGGTTGTGTTTAGTGTAGGTGTCTAGGTATGTCTATGGTTGCCTGAATGGTTCTCAATCAGAGACAGCTGTCTTTCATTGTCTCTGATTGGGAGCCATATTTAAGGCAGCCATAGGTATTAGGCTATTGTGGGTAATTGTCTATGTGTAGTGTTTAGTGTCAGCACTATTTTGTTTGAATAGCTTCACGGTCGTCTGTTTGTTGTTTTGTTTGTTTGTTCGTCTGCATAATAAAAGAAGATGTCTTTCTATCACGCTGCGCCTTGGTCCTCTATTCAAAGTTACGACGATCGTGACACAGGGAATGACCAGAACCTATTAGGACCTGATTCATATGTGAATATAATACTATACAAATGTATTAGTATGTCATGTATCAAATGTAATGCATTTTTTTAAATAATATATTAATATGCCATTTATTAATATGTAATGTATTACCACATAATGTATTAGTATGTAATGTAGTACTATGTAATGTATTAGTATATAATGTATTACTATGTCATGTATTACCATGTAATGTATTACTAGGCAATGTATTAGTAGAAAATGTATTACTATGTAATGTAATAGTATAAATGTATTACTATGTAAGGTATCAGTATGTAATGTGTTACTATGTAATGTAATAGTATGTAATGTATTAGTAGTAATGCATTATTTAATGTATTACTATGTAATGTATTTGTATGTAATGTATTACTATGCAATGTATTACTATGTAATGTATTACTATGTAATGTATTAGTATGTACTGTATTAATATGTAATGAATTAGTATGTAACGCATTATCATGTAATCATTCGTATGTAATGTATTAGTAGTAATGTAGCACTATATAATGTATTACCATATAATGTATTACCATGCAATGTATTACCATGCAATGTATTACTATGCAATGTATTAGTATAAAATGTATTACTATGTAATGTAGCAGTATGTAATGTATTTGTAGTAATGTATTATAATATAATGTATTACTATGTAATGTATTAGTATCAATGTATTACTGTGTAATGTAGCAATATGTAATGTATTTGTAGTAATGTATTATAATGTAATGTATTACTACGTAATGTATTAGTATGTAATGTATTAGTATGCTATGTCTTATTAAGTATTGTATTACTATGTAATGTATTAGTATGTAATGAATTAGTATGTTATGTATTACTAAGTAATGTATTACTAAGTAATGTATTAGAATGTAATGTATAGAATGTAATGTATCAGTATGTAAGGAATTAGTAGTAATATATTAGTATTTAATGTATTAGTTAGTAATGTATTACTATGTAATGAATTAGTTTGTAATGTATTAGTATGTAATGTATTACTATGCTATGTACTACTAGTAATGCGTTAGTATGCAATGTATTAGTTTATAATGTATTAGTATGTAATGTAGTACTATATAATGTATTAGTTGTAATGTATTAGCATGTAATGTATTACTAAATAATGTATTAGCAGTAATGTATTAGTATGTAATGTATTAGCATGTAATCATTAGTATGTAATGTATGTAATGTAATGTAGTACCATATAATGTATAACCATATAATGTATAATATAATATAATAATGTATTGTATATATAATATAATATATAATATATAATACATATAATACATATATAATATATATATATAATACATATAATATAATACATATAATGTATTACTATGTACTACTATTACTATGTAACCATGTACCATATACTGTATAACCATATAATGTATTACTATGTACTACTATTACTATGTAACCATGTACCATATAATGTATTACTATGTAACATATTAGTATGTATTGCATTAATAGTTAATGTATTAGTATGTAATTTATTATTATGTAATATATTACTATATAATGTATTAGTTGTAATGTATTAGTATGTAATGTATTACTATAACATATATTAGTAGTATTGTATTAGTAGTAATGTATTACTATGTAATGCATTAGTGGTAATATATTACTATGTAATGTATTCGTATGTAATGTAGTACTATTTAATGTATTACCATATATTGTATTAATATGTAATGTATTACTATGCAATGTATTACTGTGTAATGTATTAGTATGTAATGTATTATTATGTAATATATTACTATATAATGTATTAGTTGTAATGTATTAGTATGTAATGTATTACTATAACATATATTAGTAGTATTGTATTAGAAGTAATGTATTAGTATGTAATGAAGTAGCATGAAATGTATTACAATGTGATGTATTAGTAGCAATGTGTTAGTGTATAATGTATTAGTATGTAATGTATTAGATTTGAATGTATTAGTAAGTAGTGTGTTATTAAGAAATGTATTAGTATGTACTCTATTAGTATTCAATGTATTAGTAATTAATGTGTTAGTATGTAAAATGTATTACTATATAATGTATTTGTATGTGATGTATTAGCATGTAATGTATTAGTATGTCATTTATTAGTATTTAACGTATTAGTAAGTAATGTATTAATATGTAATGTATTAGTAGTAATGTATTATTATATATTGTATTAATATGTGATGTATTAGTAGTTAATGTATTGGTAAAAATGTATTAGTAGTAATGTATGAGTAATGAATGTATTGGTAAATACGAATTTCTTTGTATTGTATTTATGTAATGTATTAGTAGTAATGTATTATTAATTAATGTATTAGTATGTAATGCATTAGTAGTACTGTATTAGTAGTAATGTATTAGTTTGTAATGTATTCGTATGTAATGTATTAGTATGTAATGTATTAGTATGTAATGTATTGGTAGGTAATGTATTAGTAGTAATGTATTACTAGTAATGTATTAGTATGTAATGTATTAGTAGTAATGCATTAGTATGCAATGTATTAGTAATTCATGTTTTACTATGTACTGTATTTATAGCAATGTATTAGTAAGTAGTGTTTTACTATGCAATGTATTAGTAATTCATGTTTTACTATGTACTGTATTTATAGCAATGTATTAGTAAGTAGTGTTTTACTATGCAATGTATTACTATGTAATGTATTAGTATTAATGTATTAGTATTTAATATATGAGTATGCAATGTATTAGTATGTAATGTTTTAGATTTGAATGTTTTAGTAAGTAATGTGTTATTAAGAAATGTATTAGTATGTACTGTATTAGTATTCAATGTATTAGTAATTCCTTTGTTAGTAAGTAGTGTATTACTATATAATGTATTTGTATGTGATGTATTAGCATGTAATGTATTAGTATGTAATTTCTATTTTGAAAGAACTTGCATGTCATTTATACACATTTTTGGCAGTGATAGACTTTAGGAAGACTATTTGGTTGAAATGTGGTGCGTTTGTCTTCCAATTTGTTACTTAGGGAGAACTTGTAAAAATCCTCACCTATTCCGCTGTAACAATGAGTGATCATGTTTCTCACTTCACCAGCATAGTTTTGGCTTATAATATTATACTATTGCAAACCAGAAGCGATAAGTGCTGCCGCTGTTTTTCAGCAGAAACTTTTCTGTTTCTGCTTTTTTTCTTTCTCTCTCTCTGCTCTTACACCTCTTTGATTGAACAAACTGCCGTGACTCAGTTTTTACATATCAGTCAAGCCCAGTTGACCCGGCCTTCATTAGAATTTTGACAATTGTTCACCATCTCAGCTAATCTGCCGGGTAGCATTAATAACAGGAAGTGTGTGTGTGTTTGAGTATTATCAGCCGGACCAGCTGGGCTCTGCGGAAGCTGAGAGAGACAGATGTAAAATAAAGAGTGTCAGCATAAAGCCTGTGAGGTGCTAATCCCAAACTAGCAGTCAGGAAACTATATGAAACGTTTTAATGATGCCCTTATTACATCCGCCACGCAGAGGCAGTTATTCTTCATGTGCAAGTGCTTTTATTCATACAAACCAAAACAATCTAATCCTGCTCAGGATGCGGTCTGTCTGTCTGGTGGGTAGAGTGTCTAGGATGTGGGGGGTCTGTCTGGTGGGTAGAGAGTCTAGGATGTGGTGTGTCTGTCTGGTGGGTAGAGTGTCTGGGATGTGGGGGGGTCTGTCTGGTGGGTAGAGTGTCTAGGATGTGGGGGGTCTGTCTGGTGGGTAGAGTGTCTAGGATGTGGGGGGTCTGTCTGGTGGGTAGAGTGTCTGGGATGTGGGGGGTCTGTCTGGTGGGTAGAGTGTCTGGGATGTGGGGGGTCTGTCTGGTGGGTAGAGTGTCTGGGATGTGGGGGGTCTGTCTGGTGGGTAGAGTGTCTAGGTTGTGGGGGGTCTGTCTGGTGGGTAGAGAGTCTGGGATGTTGTGGGTCTGTCTGGTGGGTAGAGTGTCTAGGATGTGGGGGGTCTGTCTGGTGGGTAGAGTGTCTGGGATGTGGGGGGTCTGTCTGGTGGGTAGAGTGTCTGGGATGTGGGGGGTCTGTCTGGTGGGTAGAGTGTCTAGGTTGTGGGGGGTCTGTCTGGTGGGTAGAGAGTCTGGGATGTTGTGGGTCTGTCTGGTGGGTAGAGTGTCTGGGATGTGGGGGGGTCTGTCTGGTGGGTAGAGTGTCTAGGATGTGGGGGGTCTGTCTGGTGGGTAGAGTGTCTGGGATGTGGGGGGTCTGTCTGGTGGGTAGAGAGTCTAGGATGTGGTCTGTCTGTCTGGTGGGTAGAGTGTCTAGGATGTGGGGGTCTGTCTGGTGGGTAGAGTGTCTAGGATGTGGGGGGTCTGTCTGGTGGGTAGAGTGTCTGGGATGTGGGGGGGTCTGTCTGGTGGGTAGAGAGTCTGGGATGTGGGGGGTCTGTCTGGTGGGTAGAGTGTCTGGGATGTTGTGGGTCTGTCTGGTGGGTAGAGTGTCTGGGATGTGGGGGGTCTGTCTGGTGGGTAGAGAGTCTAGGATGTGGGGGTCTGTCTGGTGGGTAGAGTGTCTGGGATGTGGGGGGGGGTCTGTCTGGTGGGTAGAGTGTCTGGGATGTGGGGGGGTCTGTCTGGTGGGTAGAGTGTCTGGGATGTGGGGGGGGTCTTTCTGGTGGGTAGAGTGTCTGGAATGTTCTATAGCCGCCCGCCACCGTGACACAGAGCATCTCAAATCCCTCCGATCATATTTTAGTCAGTCTGATGCAACTCCTGACTGGAATAGAAACTGCCTGCATGTCTATGTGTCTATGTGTCTGCGTGTCTGTGTGTCATATTCATTTATGTTGTCTGGTCTCTGGATGTGATGTCATGAGACTGTCTGTGATGTGGAACTTGTCTCACAGGATCACACAACCGCAGCAGGAGATTACAATCTCAAAGCAGACCATTATCTACCAACAGCCATTCTGTAATCATGTTGCCGGTGTGCGTTGTGCAGTTTGTTTACATGTGCAGTCCAATATATGTGGCTCTCTGATGATTCGAGGAAGGTTTGTGTGTGTGTGTGTGTGTGTGTGTGTGTGTGTGTGTGTGTGTGTGTGTGTGTGTGTGTGTGTGTGTGTGTGTGTGTGTGTGTGTGTGTGTGTGTGTGTGTGTGTGTGTGTGTGTGTGTGTGTGTGTGTGTGTGTGTGTGTGTGTGTGTGTGTGTGTCTTTGTGTCTGTCTCTGTGTCTTGTCTTTGTCTCTGTGACGAGGAGGGATTCACTCGACCGACAGCTAGAAAGGCAGACATAAATGAAGCCATTTTTTTTCCCAAAGATAATTAGCTTCCTGACTGATGAAAGTGTTGAGTTGATGCTGGCTACCTAAGCAAATACACCACCATCAGACACTGTAGATAAGGACCAATGGATGTATATGGAGGAGTCAATGGTGTCTTGTTTGATGAGCTTACAATGAAAGACGAATCCCCACCACTAAAAAAGTAGCATAATGGACCTGTTGTACTATAACATCCCCCATGCTATTTAAGACATGTTTTAATCCACTCTAGATCAATAACATTATTATCCAGTAGTGCTAATTCCTGCTGAAAGAATCTGTCAGGTAAAGGGTTTTAAACATTCTGGCAGGTAAAGTGTTAAACAATATGGCAGGTAAATGGTTAAATAGTCTGGCAGGTAAAGGGTTAAACAATATGGCAGGTAAATGGTTAAATAGTCTGGCAGGTAAAGGGTTAAACAATATGGCAGGTAAATGGTTAAATAGTCTGGCAGGTAAGGGGTTAAACAATCTGGCAGATAAAGGGTTAAACAATATGGCAGGTAAAAGGTTAAAAAAATATGACTGGAAAAGGTTAAACAATCTTGCAGGAAAAGGGTTCAACAGTCTGGCATTTATAAGGTTAAACAATCTGGCAGGTAAAAGATGAAACAATCTGGCAGGAAAAGGGTTAAGCAATTTATTAGATAAAAGGTTGAATGTACCAAGTACTAAGTGAGTCAGCAGTTTAAGCTGCATCTAATGTCAACAGAACCTCGTGTTCCTGAGTATTAGTCTGCTGATCCTGTTAGGCCTCTTCTACCCTGGCCTAAGGGTTACAGCTAGTTAGTAGGCCTCTCCTACCCTGGCCAAAGGGTTATAACTAGTTAGTAGGCCACTTCTACCCTGGCCAAAGGGTAACAACTAGTTAGTAGGCCACTTCTACCCTGGCCAAAGGGTTACAGCTAGTTAGTAGGCCTCTTCTACCCTGGCCAAAGGGTTACAACTAGTTAGTAGGCCACTTCTACCCTGGCCAAAGGGTCACAGCTAGTTAGTAGGCCTCTTCTACCCTGGCCAAAGGGTTACAGCTAGTTAGTAGGCCACTTCTACCCTGGCCAAAGGGTTACAACTAGTTAGTAGGCCACTTCTACCCTGGCCAAAGGGTTACAACTAGTTAGTAGGCCATGTCTACCCTTGCTAATGGGTTACAAGTCGTTAGTAGGCCTCTTCTACCCTGGCCAAAGGGTTACACCTAGTTAGTAGGCCTCTTCTACCCTGGCCAAAGGGTTACAGCTAGTTAGTAGGCCACTTCTACCATGGCCAAAGGGTTACAACTAGTTAGTAGGCCTACTCTACCCTGGCCAAAGGGTTACAGCTAGTTAGTAGGCCTATTCTACCCTGGCCAAAGGGTTACAGCTAGTTAGTAGGCCACTTCTACCCTGGCCAAAGGGTTACAACTAGTTAGTAGGCCACTTCTACCCTGGCCAAAGGGTTACAGCTAGTTAGTATGCCACTTCTACCCTGGCCAAAGGGTTACAACTAGTTAGTAGACCTACTCTACCCTGGCCAAAGGGTTACAGCTAGTTAGTAGGCCACTTCTACCCTGGCCAAAGGGTTACAACTAGTTAGTATGCCTCTTCTACCCTGGCCAAAGGGTTACAGCTAGTTAGTAGGCCTCGTCCACTCTGGCCAAAGGGTTACTGCTAGTTAGTAGGCCACTTCTACTCTGGCCAAAGGGTTACTGCTAGTTAGTAGGCCACTTCTACCCTGGCCAAAGGGTTACAGCTAGTTAGTAGGCCTCTTGCACCCTGGCCAAAGGCTTACAACTAGTTAGTTCAACAACAATCACAACTTTAGTAACCAGTTACACAGATGTAAGTTATTTACCTGTATTCCACATAATGATATGTGACAAAAGTTAACGAAGGATCGCAGAAGCTGTTCAAGTCTGTCCCGTACCCCTCCATCACCCTGCATTAAATACCTTGCCTTATAGGAACCTGTTCAAGTCTGTCCCATACCCCTCCATCAACCTGCATTAAATACCTGCCCTATAGGAACCTGTTCAAGTCTGTCCCATACCCCCCCCCCCCCCCCCCCCATCAACAGGCATTAAATACCTGCCTTATAGGAACCTGTTCAAGTCTGTCCCATACCCCTCCATCAACCTGCATTAAATACCTGCCTTATAGGAACCTGTTCAAGTCTGTCCCATACCCCCCCATCAACCTGCATTAAATACCTGCCTTATAGGAACCTGTTCAAGTCTCTCCCATACCCCTCCATCAACCTGCATTAAATACCTGCCTTATAGGAACCTGTTCAAGTCTGTCCCGTACCCCTCCATCAACCTGCATTAAATACCTGCCTTATAGGAACCTGTTCAAGTCTGTCCCATACCCCTCCATCAACCTGCATTAAATACCTGCCTTATAGGAACCTGTTCAAGTCTGTCCCATACCCCCCCCCCCCCATCAACCTGCATTAAATACCTGCCTTATAGGAACCTGTTCAAGTCTGTCCCATACCCCTCCATCACCCTGCATTAAATACCAGGCCTTATAGGAACCTGTTCAAGTCTGTCCCGTACCCCCCCATCAACCTGCATTAAATACCTGCCTTATAGGAACCTGTTCAAGTCTGTCCCATACCCCTCCATCAACCTGCATTAAATACCTGCCTTATAGGAACCTGTTCAAGTCTGTCCCGTACCCCTCCATCAACCTGCATTAAATACCTGCCTTATAGGAACCTGTTCAAGTCTGTCCCATACCCCCCCCCCCCATCAACCTGCATTAAATACCTGCCTTATAGGAACCTGTTCAAGTCTGTCCCATACCCCTCCATCAACCTGCATTAAATACCTGCCTTACAGGAACCTGTTCAAGTCTGTCCCGTACCCTTCCATCAACAGGCATTAAATACCTGACTTATAGGAACCTGTTCAAGTCTGTCCCATACCCCTCCATCAACCTGCATTACATACCTGCCTTATAGGAACCTGTTCAAGTCTGTCCCATACCCCTCCATCAACAGGCATTAAATACCTGCCTTATAGGAACCTGTTCAAGTCTGTCCCATACCCCTCCATCAACAGGCATTAAATACCTGCCTTACAGGAACCTGTTCAAGTCTGTCCCATGCCCCTCCATCACCCTGCATTAAATACCTGCCTTACAGGAACCTGTTCAAGTCTGTCCCATGCCCCTCCATCACCCTGCATTAAATACCTGCCTTATAGGAACCTGATCAAGTCTGTCCCGTACCCCTCCATCAACAGGGATTAAATACCTGCCTTATAGGAACCTGTTCAAGTCTGTCCCGTACCCCTCCATCAACAGGCATTAAACACCTGCCTTATAGGAACCTGTTCAAGTCTGTCCCATACCCCCCCCCCCCCCCCCCCCCCATCAACCTGCATTAAATACCTGCCTTATAGGAACCTGTTCAAGTCTGTCCCGTACCCCTCCATCACCCTGCATTAAATACCTGCCTTATAGGAACCTGTTCAGGTCTGTCCCATACCCCTCCATCAACAGGCATTAAATACCTGCCTTATTGGAACCTGTTCAAGTCTGTCCCATACCCCCCCATCAACCTGCATTAAAAACCTGCCTTATAGGAACCTGTTCAAGTCTGTCCCATACCCCTCCTTCAACAGGCATTAAATACCTGCCTTATAGGAACCTGTTCAAGTCTGTCCCATACCCCTCCATCAACAGGCATTAAATACCTGCCTTATAGGAACCTGTTCAAGTCTGTCCCATACCCCTCCATCAACCTGCATTAAATACCTGCCTTATAGGAACCAGAGCGAAAGGAAATACCTTGTGTTTACCCTTCCTTGGAGTGTTAGGCCTCAGTCTACATGCAACAGTGCATGCTGGTCCTAGAGGCAGCTCACCTTGGCTGGTCCTAGAGGCAGTACACCCTGGCTGGTCCTAGAGGCAGCTCACCTTGGCTGGTCCTAGAGGCAGTACACCCTGGCTGTTCCTAGAGGCAGTACACCCTGGCTGTACCTAGAGGCAGTACACCCTAGCTGGTCCTAGAGGCAGTACACCCTAGCTGCTCCTAGAGGCAGTACACCCTGGCTAATTCTAGAGGCAGTACACCCTGGCTGGTCCTAGAGGAAGTACACCCTGGCTGGTCCTAGAGGCAGCACACCCTGGCTGGTCCTAGAGGCAGTACACCCTGGCTGTACCTAGAGGCAGTACACCCTAGCTGCTCCTAGAGGCAGTACACCCTGGCTGTACCCAGAGGCAGTACACCCTGGCTGGTCCTAGAGGCAGTACACCCTAGCTGCTCCTAGAAGCAGTACACCCTGGCTGTACCTAGAGGCAGTACACCATGGCTGGTCCTAGAGGCAGTACACCCTAGCTGGTCCTAGAGGCAGTACACCCTGGCTGTACCTAGAGGCAGTACACCCTGGCTGTACCTAGAGGCAGTACACCCTGGCTGTACCTAGAGGCAGTACACCCTGGCTGGTCCTAGAGGCAGTACACCCTAGCTGCTCCTAGAGGCAGTACACCCTGGATGGTCCTAGAGGCAGTACACCCTGGCTGTACCTAGAGGCAGCACACCCTGGCTGGTCCTAGAGGCAGTACACCCTGGCTGGTCCTAGAGGCAGTACACCCTGGCTGGTCCTAGAGGCAGTACACCCTGGCTGGTCCTAGAGGCAGTACACCCTGGCTGGTCCTAGAGGCAGCACACCCTGGCTGGTCCTAGAGGCAGTACACCCTGGCTGGTCCTAGAGGCAGTACACCATGGCTGGTCCTAGAGGCAGTACACCCTGGCTGTACCTAGAGGCAGTACACCCTGGCTGGTCCTAGAGGCCCCTTATCCTCCCTGTTATCCATCTCTCAGTTACAGGGTCAACCAGGCCAATTGACCTTTTCCACTCCCATAATCCCTCCCTCAGGACATTAATTAGTGGACGGACGAGGAGCCCTGCTATTGGTCTGTCCTGTTATGCTTATCTCTCTATGGCCTCTTATTTCACCCAGGTGTTTTCTTTGGTGACATTCTGCGCTCCGTTCCCAGCGCACACTGAGATATATGCACTCTCTCTCACACACACACACGCACACGCACACGCACACGCACACGCACACGCACACGCACACGCACACGCACACGCACACGCACACGCACACACACACACACACACACACACACACACACACACACACACACACACACACACACACACACACACACACACACACACACACCCTGCCCGATACCCACCATTCCATACCATACCTTACTCTACCCAACCCTACCCGTCGCCACCCTACCCTACTCTACCCTACCCTACCCAACCCTACTCAACCCTACCCTACACTACTCAGACCTACCCTACGCTACCCTACCCTACTCTAGTAGTAGTAGTGTTTCAGGAGTAGTGATACGGTGCTGAGGGGGTAGTGTGTCAGGAGTAGTGATACGGTGCTGAGGGGGTAGTGTTTCAGGAGTAGTGATACGGTGCTGAGGGGATAGTGTTTCAGGAGTAGTGATACGGTGCTGAGGGGGTAGTGTGTCAGGAGTAGTGATACGGTGCTGAGGGGGTAGTGTTTCAGGAGTAGTGATACGGTGCTGAGGGAGTAGTGTTTCAGGAGTAGTGATACGGTGCTGAGGGGGTAGTGATACGGTGCTGAGGGGGTAGTGTTTCAGGAGTGGTGATACGGTGCTGAGGGAGTAGTGATACGGTGCTGAGGGGGTAGTGTTTCAGGAGTAGTGATACGGTGCTGAGGGGGTAGTGTTTCAGGAGCAGTGATACGGTGCTGAGGGAGTAGTGATACGGTGCTGAGGGAGTAGTGATACGGTGCTGAGGGGGTAGTGTTTCAGGAGTAGTGATACGGTGCTGAGGGGGTAGTGATACGGTGCTATGGGGGTAGTGATACGGTGCTGAGGGGGTAGTGTTTCAGGAGTAGTGATACGGTGCTGAGGGAGTAGTGTTTCAGGAGTAGTGATACGGTGCTGAGGGGGTAGTGTTTCAGGAGTAGTGATACGGTGCTGAGGGGGTAGTGTGTCAGGAGTAGTGATAAGGTGCTGAGGGTGTAGTGTTTCAGGAGTAGTGATACGGTGCTGAGGGGGTAGTGTGTCAGGAGTAGTGATACGGTGCTGAGGGAGTAGTGTGTCAGGAGTAGTGATACGGTGCTGAGGGAGTAGTGTGTCAGGAGTAGTGATACGGTGCTGAGGGGGTAGTGTTTCAGGAGAAGTGATACGGTGCTGAGGGGGTAGTGATACGGTGCTGAGGGGGTAGTGATTCAGAAGTGGTGATACGGTGCTGAGGGGGTAGTGTGTCAGGAGCAGTGATACGGTGCTGAGGGAGTAGTGATACGGTGCTGAGGGGGTAGTGATACGGTGCTGAGGGGGTAGTGTTTCAGGAGTAGTGATACGGTGCTGAGGGGGTAGTGTGTCAGGAGCAGTGATACGGTGCTGAGGGGGTAGTGATACGGTGCTGAGGGGGTAGTGTTTCAGGAGTAGTGACACGGTGCTGAGGGGGTAGTGTGTCAGGAGTAGTGATACGGTGCTGAGGGGGTAGTGTGTCAGGAGTAGTGATACGGTGCTGAGGGGGTAGTGTTTCAGGAGTAGTGATACGGTGCTGAGGGGGTAGTGTTTCAGGAGTAGTGATACGGTGCTGAGGGGGTAATGTTTCAGGAGTAGTAATATGGTGCTGAGGGGGTAGTGATACGGTGCTGAGGGGGTAGTGATACGGTGCTGAGGGGGTAGTGATACGGTGCTGAGGGGGTAGTGTTTCAGGAGTAGTGATACGGTGCTGAGGGAGTAGTGTTTCAGGAGTAGTGATACGGTGCTGAGGGAGTAGTGTTTCAGGAGTAGTGATACGGTGCTGACGTGGTAGTGATACGGTGCTGAGGGAGTAGTGTTTCAGAAGTAGTGATACGGTGCTGAGGGAGTAGTGTGTCAGGAGTAGTGATACGGTGCTGAGGGGGTAGTGTGTCAGTAGTAGTGATACGGTGCTGAGGGAGTAGTGTTTCAGAAGTAGTGATACGGTGCTGAGGGAGTAGTGTGTCAGGAGTAGTGATACGGTGTTGAGGGAGTAGTGTTTCAGAAGCAGTGATACGGTGCTGAGGGTGTAGTGTGTCAGTAGAAGTGATACGGTGCTGAGGGAGTAGTGTTTCAGAAGTAGTGATACGGTGCTGAGGGAGTAGTGTGTCAGTAGTAGTGATACGGTGCTGAGGGAGTAGTGTTTCAGAAGTAGTGATACGGAGCTGAGGGGGTAGTGTTTCAGGAGTAGTGATACGGTGCTGAGGGGGTAATGTTTCAGGAGTAGTGATACGGTGCTGAGGGGGTAGTGATACGGTGCTGAGGGGGTAGTGTTTCAGGAGTAGTGATACGGTGCTGAGGGAGTAGTGTTTCAGGAGTAGTGATACGGTGCTGAGGGAGTAGTGTTTCAGGAGTAGTGATACGGTGCTGAGGGGGTAGTGATACGGTGCTGAGGGAGTAGTGTTTCAGAAGTAGTGATATGGTGCTGAGGGAGTAGTGTGTCAGGAGTAGTGATACGGTGCTGAGGGGGTAGTGTGTCAGTAGTAGTGATACGGTGCTGAGGGAGTAGTGTTTCAGAAGTAGTGATACGGTGCTGAGGGAGTAGTGTGTCAGGAGTAGTGATACGGTGCTGAGGGAGTAGTGTTTCAGAAGTAGTGATACGGTGCTGAGGGGGTAGTGTGTCAGTAGTAGTGATACGGTGCTTAGGGAGTAGTGTTTCAGAAGTAGTGATACGGTGCTGAGGGAGTAGTGTGTCAGTAGTAGTGATACGGTGCTGAGGGAGTAGTGTTTCAGAAGTAGTGATACGGTGCTGAGGGGGTAGTGTTTCAGGAGTAGTGATGTGGTGCTGAGTGGGTAATGTTTCAGGAGTAGTGATACGGTGCTGAGGGGGTAGTGATACGGTGCTGAGGGGGTAGTGTTTCAGGAGTAGTGATACGGTGCTGAGGGGGTAGTGATACGGTGCTGAGGGGGTAGTGTTTCAGGAGTAGTGATACGGTGCTGAGGGAGTAGTGTTTCAGGAGTAGTGATACGGTGCTGAGGGGGTAATGTTTCAGGAGTAGTGATACGGTGCTGAGGGAGTAGTGTTTCAGGAGTAGTGATACGGTGCTGAGGGGGTAGTGTTTCAGGAGTAGTGATACGGTGCTGAGGGGGTAGTGTGTCAGGAGTAGTGATACGGTGCTGAGGGGGTAGTGTTTCAGAAGTAGTGATACGATGCTGAGGGGGTAATGTTTCAGGAGTAGTGATACGGTGCTGAGGGGGTAGTGATACGGTGCTGAGGGGGTAGTGATACGGTGCTGAGGGGGTAGTGTGTCAGGAGTAGTGATACGGTGCTGAGGGAGTAGTCAATCAATCAATCAATCAATTTTATTTTATATAGCCCTTCGTACATCAGATAATATCTCGAAGTGCTGTACAGAAACCCAGCCTAAAACCCCAAACAGCTAGAATGCAGGTGTAGAAGCACGGTGGCTAGGAAAAACTCCCTAGAAAGGCCAAAACCTAGGAAGAAACCTAGAGAGGAACCAGGCTATGAGGGGTGGCCAGTCCTCTTCTGGCTGTGCCGGGTGGAGATTATAACAGAACTATGCCAAGATGTTCAAAAATGTTCATAAGTGACAAGCATGGTCAAATAATAATCATGAATAATTTTCAGTTGGCTTTTCATAGCTGATCATTAAGAGTTGAAAAACAACAGGTCTGGGACAGGTGGGTGTTCCATAACCGCAGGCAGAACAGCTGAAACTGGAATAGCAGCAAGGCCAGGCGGACTGGGGACAGCAAGGAGTCACCACGGGCGGCAGTCCCGACTCATGGTCCTAGGGCCCAGGTCCTCCGAGAGAAAGAAAGAGAGAAGGAGAAAATTAGAGAGAGCCAAGATTTTCAAAATGTTCATAAATGACAAGCATGGTCAAATATTAATCAGGAATAAATCTCAGTTGGCTTTTCATAGCCGATCATTAAGAGTTGAAAACAGCAGGTCTGGGACAGGTAGGGGTTCCATAACCGCAGGCAGAAGAGTTGAAACTGGAATAGCAGCAAGGCCAGGCGGACTGGGGGCAGCAAGGAGTCACCACGGCCGGTAGTCCCGACGTATGGTCCTAGGGCTCAGGTCCTCCGAGAGAAAGAGAGAAGGAGAAAATTAGAGAGAGCCAAGATTTTCAAAATGTTCATAAATGACAAGCATGGTCAAATAATAATCAGGAATAAATCTCAGTTGGCTTTTCATAGCCGATCATTAAGAGTTGAAAACAGCAGGTCTGGGACAGGTAGGGGTTTCGTAACCGCAGGCAGAAACAGTTGAAACTGGAATAGCAGCAAGGCCGGGCGGACTGGGGACAGCAAGGTGTCAGCATGCCCGGTAGTCCTGACGTATGGTCCTAGGGCTCAGGTTCTCAGAGAGAAAGAGAGAACGAGAGAATTAGAGAGAGCATACTTAAATTCACACAGGACACTGGATAAGACAGGAGAAGTATTCCAGGTATAACCAACTGACCCTAGCCCCCCGACACATAAACTACTGCAGCATAAATACTGGAGGCTGAGACAGGAGCGGTCAGGAGACACTGTGGCCCCATCCGAAGAAACCCCCGGACAGGGCCAAACAGGAAGGATATAACCCCACCCACTCTGCCAAAGCACAGCCCCCACACCACTAGAGGGATATCCTCAACCACCAACTTACAATCCTGAGACAAGGCCGAGTATAGCCCACAAAGGTCTCCACCACAGCACAACCAAGGGGGGGCGCCAACCCAGACAGGAAGTTCACGTCAGTAACTCAACCCACTCAAGTGACGCACCCCTCCTAGGGACGGCATGAAAGAGCACCAGCAAGCCAGTGACTCAGCCCCAGTAACAGGGTTAGAGGCAGAGAATCCCAGTGGAGAGAGGGGAACCGGCCCTGCAGAGACAGCAAGGGCGGTTCGTTGCTCCAGAGCCTTTCCGTTCACCTTCACACTCCTGGGCCAGACTACACTCAATCATATGACCTACTGAAGAGATAAGTCTTCAGTAAAGACTTAAAGGTTGAGACTGAGTCTGCGTCTCTCACATGGGTAGGCAGACTGTTCCATAAAAATGGAGATCTATAGGAGAAAGCCCTGCCTCCAGCTGTTTGCTTAGAAATTTTAGGGACAATTAGGAGGCCTGCGTCTTGTGACCGTAGCGTACGTGTAGGTATGTACGGCAGGACCAACTCGGAAAGATAGGTAGGAGCAAGCCCATGTAACGCTTTAAAGGTTAACAGTAAAACCTTGAAATCAGCCCTTGCCTTAACGGGAAGCCAGTGTAGGGAAGCTAGCACTGGAGTAATATGATCAAATTTCTTGGTTCTAGTCAGGATTCTAGCAGCCGTATTTAGCACTAACTGAAGTTTATTTAGTGCTTTATCCGGGTAGCCGGAAAGTAGAGCATTGCAGTAGTCTAACCTAGAAGTAACAAATGCATGGATTAATTTTTCTGCATCATTTTTGGACAGAAAATTTCTGATTTTTGCAATGTTACGTAGATGGAAAAAAGCTGTCCTTGAAACAGTCTTGATATGTTCGTCAAAAGAGAGATCAGGGTCAAGAGTAACACCGAGGTCCTTCACAGTTTTATTTGAGACGACTTTACAACCATCAAGATGAGTAGTGTGTCAGTAGTAGTGATACGGTGCTGAGGGAGTAGTGTGTCAGTAGTAGTGATACGGTGCTGAGGGGGTAGTGTGTCAGGAGTAGTGATACGGTGCTGAGGGAGTAGTGTGTCAGTAGTAGTGATACGGTGCTGAGGGAGTAGTGTGTCAGGAGTAGTGATACGGTGCTGAGGGGGTAGTGTGTCAGGAGTAGTGATACGGTGCTGAGGGAGTAGTGTGTCAGTAGTAGTGATACGGTGCTGAGGGGGTAGTGTTTCAGGAGTAGTGATACGGTGCTGAGGGAGTAGTGTTTCAGGAGTAGTGATACGGTGCTGAGGGGGTAGTGTTTCAGGAGTAGTGATACGGTGCTGAGGGGGTAGTGTTTCAGGAGTAGTGATACGGTGCTGAGGGGGTAGTGTTTCAGAAGTAGTGATACGGTGCTGAGGGAGTAGTGTTTCAGGAGTAGTGATACGGTGCTGAGGGGGTAGTGATACGGTGCTGAGGGTGTAGTGTTTCAGGAGTAGTGATACGGTGCTGAGGGAGTAGTGTTTCAGGAGTAGTGATACGGTGCTGAGGGAGTAGTGTTTCAGGAGTAGTGATACGGTGCTGAGGGAGTAGTGTTTCAGGAGTAGTGATACGGTGCTGAGGGGGTAGTGTTTCAGGAGTAGTGATACGGTGCTGAGGGAGTAGTGTGTCGGGAGTAGTGATACGGTGCTGAGGGGGTAGTGTTTCAGCAGTAGTGATACGGTGCTGAGGGAGTAGTGTTTCAGGAGTAGTGATACGGTGCTGAGGGGATAGTGTGTCAGGAGTAGTGATACGGTGCTGAGGGAGTAGTGATACGGTGCTGAGGGGGTAGTGTTTCAGGAGTAGTGATACGGTGCTGAGGGGGTAGTGTTTCAGGAGTAGTGATACGGTGCTGAGGGGGTAGTGATACAGTGCTGAGGGGGTAGTGATACGGTGCTGAGGGGGTAGTGTGTCAGGAGTAGTGATACGGTGCTGAGGGGGTAGTGTTTCAGCAGTAGTGATACGGTGCTGAGGGAGTAGTGTTTCAGGAGTAGTGATACGGTGCTGAGGGAGTAGTGATACGGTGCTGAGGGAGTAGTGTTTCAGGAGTAGTGATACGGTGCTGAGGGGGTAGTGTTTCAGGAGTAGTGATACGGTGCTGAGGGGGTAGTGATACGGTGCTGAGGGGGTAGTGATACGGTGCTGAGGGGGTAGTGTGTCAGGAGTAGTGATACGGTGCTGAGGGGGTAGTGATACGGTGCTGAGGGGGTAGTGATACGGTGCTGAGGGGGTAGTGTGTCAGGAGTATTGATACGGTGCTGAGGGGGTAGTGTTTCAGGAGTAGTGATACGGTTCTGAGAGGGTAGTGTTTCAGGAGTAGTGATACGGTGCTGAGGGGGTAGTGATACGGTGCTGAGGGGGTAGTGTTTCAGCAGTAGTGATACGGTGCTGAGGGAGTAGTGATACGGTGCTGAGGGGTTAGTGATACGGTGCTGAGGGGGTAGTGTGTCAGGAGTATTGATACGGTGCTGAGGGGGTAGTGTTTCAGGAGTAGTGATACGGTGCTGAGGGAGTAGTGTTTCAGGAGTAGTGATACGGTGCTGAGGGGGTAATGTTTCAGGAGTAGTGATACGGTGCTGAGGGGGTAGTGATACGGTGCTGAGGGGGTAATGTTTCAGGAGTAGTGATACGGTGCTGAGGGGGTAGTGATACGGTGCTGAGGGGGTAGTGTTTCAGGAGTAGTGATACGGTGCTGAGGGGGTAGTGATACGGTGCTGAGGGAGTAGTGTTTCAGAAGTAGTGATACGGTGCTGAGGGAGTAGTGTGTCAGGAGTAGTGATACGGTGCTGAGGGGGTAGTGTGTCAGTAGTAGTGATACGGTGCTGAGGGAGTGGTGTTTCAGAAGTAGTGATACGGTGCTGAGGGAGTAGTGTGTCAGGAGTAGTGATACGGTGCTGAGGGAGTAGTGTTTCAGAAGTAGTGATACGGTTCTGAGAGGGTAGTGTTTCAGGAGTAGTGATACGGTGCTGAGGGGGTAGTGATACGGTGCTGAGGGGGTAGTGTTTCAGCAGTAGTGATACGGTGCTGAGGGAGTAGTGATACGGTGCTGAGGGGTTAGTGATACGGTGCTGAGGGGGTAGTGTGTCAGGAGTATTGATACGGTGCTGAGGGGGTAGTGTTTCAGGAGTAGTGATACGGTGCTGAGGGAGTAGTGTTTCAGGAGTAGTGATACGGTGCTGAGGGGGTAATGTTTCAGGAGTAGTGATACGGTGCTGAGGGGGTAGTGATACGGTGCTGAGGGGGTAATGTTTCAGGAGTAGTGATACGGTGCTGAGGGGGTAGTGATACGGTGCTGAGGGGGTAGTGTTTCAGGAGTAGTGATACGGTGCTGAGGGGGTAGTGATACGGTGCTGAGGGAGTAGTGTTTCAGAAGTAGTGATACGGTGCTGAGGGAGTAGTGTGTCAGGAGTAGTGATACGGTGCTGAGGGGGTAGTGTGTCAGTAGTAGTGATACGGTGCTGAGGGAGTGGTGTTTCAGAAGTAGTGATACGGTGCTGAGGGAGTAGTGTGTCAGGAGTAGTGATACGGTGCTGAGGGAGTAGTGTTTCAGAAGTAGTGATACGGTGCTGAGGGGGTAGTGTATCAGTAGTAGTGATACGGTGCTGAGGGAGTAGTGTTTCAGAAGTAGTGATACGGTGCTGAGGGAGTAGTGTGTCAGTAGTAGTGATACGGTGCTGAGGGAGTAGTGTTTCAGAAGTAGTGATACGGTGCTGAGGGGGTAGTGTTTCAGGAGTAGTGATACGGTGCTGAGGGGGTAATGTTTCAGGAGTAGTGATACGGTGCTGAGGGGGTAGTGATACGGTGCTGAGGGGGTAGTGTTTCAGGGGTAGTGATACGGTGCTGAGGGGGTAGTGATACGGTGCTGAGGGGGTAGTGTTTCAGGAGTAGTGATACGGTATTGAGGGAGTAGTGTTTCAGGAGTAGTGATACGGTGCTGAGGGGGTAATGTTTCAGAAGTAGTGATACGGTGCTGAGGGAGTAGTGTTTCAGGAGTAGTGATACGTTGCTGAGGGAGTAGTGTTTCAGGAGTAGTGATACGGTGCTGAGGGGGTAGTGTGTCAGGAGTAGTGATACGGTGCTGAGGGGGTAGTGTTTCAGAAGTAGTGATACGGTGCTGAGGGGGTAATGTTTCAGGAGTAGTGATACGGTGCTGAGGGGGTAGTGATACGGTGCTGAGGGGGTAGTGATACGGTGCTGAGGGGGTAGTGTGTCAGGAGTAGTGATACGGTGCTGAGGGAGTAGTGTGTCAGTAGTAGTGATACGGTGCTGAGGGAGTAGTGTGTCAGTAGTAGTGATACTGTGCTGAGGGGGTAGTGTGTCAGGAGTAGTGATACGGTGCTGAGGGAGTAGTGTGTCAGTAGTAGTGATACGGTGCTGAGGGAGTAATGTGTCAGGAGTAGTGATACGGTGCTGAGGGGGTAGTGTGTCAGGAGTAGTGATACGGTGCTGAGGGGGTAGTGTTTCAGGAGTAGTTATACGGTGCTGAGGGGGTAGTGATACGGTGCTGAGGGGGTAGTGTTTCAGCAGTAGTGATACGGTGCTGAGGGAGTAGTGATACGGTGCTGAGGGGTTAGTGATACGGTGCTGAGGGGGTAGTGTGTCAGGAGTATTGATACGGTGCTGAGGGGGTAGTGTTTCAGGAGTAGTGATACGGTGCTGAGGGAGTAGTGTTTCAGGAGTAGTGATACGGTGCTGAGTTGGTAGTGATACGGTGCTGAGGGAGTAGTGTTTCAGGAGCAGTGATACGGTGCTGAGGGAGTACTGTGCCAAGATTAGTTATACGGTGCTGAGGGAGAAGTGTTTCAGGAGTAGTGATACGGTGCTGAGGGGGTAGTGATACGGTGCTGAGGGGGTAGTGATACGGTGATGAGGTGATAGTGTTTCAGGAGTAGTGATAAGGTGCTGAGGGGGTAGTGATACGGTGCTGAGGGAGTAGTGTTTCAGGAGTAGTGATACGGTGCTGAGGGGGTAGTGATACGGTGCTGAGGGAGAAGTGTTTCAGGAGTAGTGATACGGTGCTGAGGGGGTAGTGATACGGTGCTGCGGGGGTAGTGTGTCAG
>NC_074676.1:51106737-51116737 GCF_029448725.1 Salvelinus fontinalis
GTCCAAATCATACATTAAATATATCTGTCACAGAATCAGCCAAGAATGTTTTCTTATTCCATTTAGCAGACGTTTTAATCCAAAAGCGATTTACAGTCATGTATGCATAAAAACATTTTAATAAGGGTAGGTGCCGGGAATCCGGCTGTATTAAAAAATGTAACGCTCCTTTTTCTGTGTTCAAATCAGCTGGAGCAACACGTTCCCATAATGTCATAGAACAAATTCAAACTGAGAAACATTCTCTAAACATAAATAACTCCAGAAAACTCAGGATGTCAATTGTTCAGATACAAGTTCCAAACCTCAGCTGTTCTTCCACCATCATGGAAGCAGTGACCTTTTCTTTCCAGAACTTCCCTCCATTGATCTGCCTCACTGGCAGTGTAGTGTGGTACGTTGCCTCCCCTGTGCTGAGGTGGCGCCGTCGCCCACAAAATCAAACATGGTTGCCAGTGCTTGGTGTTGTCACTCTCAGTGGCATTGACCGGGTGCCAACGGCGGGCATTCCTTCACCGGAGTTAGCATTCAGTCTGCATAGGGCAAGTCAAGCAGGCTTTAGTGTCCCAACGAACCAGAGTCACCACTGTGTGGTGGGGGATACAAATGTGGCGAGTCAATGAAAGTCTCTCTCACACACACACTCAGACAGTCAGACACACACACACACACACACACACACACACACACACACACACACACACACACACACACACACACACACACACACACACACACACACACACACACACACACACACACACACACACACTCAGACAGTCAGACACACACACACACACACACACACACACACACACACACACACACACACACACACTCAGACAGTCACACACACACACACACACACACACACACACACACACACACACACACACACACACACACACACACACACACACACACACACACACACACACACACACACACACACACACACACTCAGACAGTCAGACACACACACACACACACAATCACTTAGTTAGAAAGCGCCATTCAGGGACACATTTAGTGAGTTAGACAGGGGCTTTCAAAGAAATACATTTAGAAAGAGTCACATGGTTACACATCCACAGAATGGAGGAACGTCCCCTCATTCCCCAATGGCATGCCGAGTTCTGTATTAGTGTCTGAGTTTTTCCATGTGGTTTGTGTTCACCAGAATTAAATGACATCATGTTCAGCACAATTCCATGCCATCATTTTCACCGCTATCCAATGACATCATGTTCACCACCATCCAATGACATCATGTCCACCACTTTCCAATGACATCATGTTCACCATCATCCAATGACATCATGTTCACCATCATCCAATGACATCATGTTCACCACTATTCGATGAGGTCACAGGGACGTTATAAGATTGCAACTGTAAAAAAAGTCAAAAAGCTTGAGCTGATGCACACGCCAAAATGTGATACTGACTAACGGACAATAAAAAGTGCGGAAAAATAAAGAAAGCAACCATGAAGCGTTGGTTCTGAAGTTTATCAACTGGTTATGAAGTGTATCAACTGGTTATGAAGTGTATCAACTGGTTATGAAGTGTATCAACTGGTTATGAAGTTTATCAACTGGTTATGAAGTGTATCAACTGGTTATGAAGTGTATCAACTGGTTATGAAGTGTATCAACTGGTTATGAAGTGTATCAACTGGTTATGAAGTGTATCAACTGGTTATGAAGTGTATCAACTGGTTATGAAGTGTATCAACTGGTTATGAAGTGTATGAACTGGTTATGTAGTGTATCAACTGGTTATGAAGTGTATCAACTGGTTCTGAAGTGTATCAACTGGTTATGAAGTGTATCAACTGGTTATGAAGTGTATCAACTGGTTATGAAGTTTATCAACTGGTTATGAAGTGTATCAACTGGTTATGAAGTGTATCAACTGGTTATGAAGTGTATCAACTGGTTATGAAGTGTATGAACTGGTTATGTAGTGTATCAACTGGTTATGAAGTGTATCAACTGGTTATGAAGTGTATCAACTGGTTCTGAAGTGTATCAACTGGTTATGAAGTGTATCAACTGGTTATGAAGTTTATCAACTGGTTCTGAATTTCATCAACTGGTTATGAAGTTTATCAACTGGTTCTGAAGCATGAACACGATCTTGTGAAGTCTCAGTGAGCTGTCATTACATGAAGAGTCATCCACAACGTTTGAAATGAAATACCGCTGGAATGTTCGCCTAACATTCACTAAAACATTGTGCACAACATCTGTGACATCCACCACAGAACATTCACCAGAAGTTCTCATTAGATGTCCAGGTAATGTAATAACAGAATGTGCCAGTAATGAATGGGAAGTTCTTATTAGATGTCCAGGTAATGTAATAACAGAATGTGCCAGTAATGAAGCAGAAGTTCTCATTAGATGTCCAGGTAATGTAATAACAGAATGTGCCAGTAATGAATGGGAAGTTCTTATTAGATGTCCAGGTAATGTAATAACAGAATGTGCCAGTAATGAAGCAGAAGTTCTCATTAGATGTCCAGGTAATGTAATAACAGAATGTGCCAGTAATGAATGGGAAGTTCTTATTAGATGTCCAGGTAATGTAATAACAGAATGTGCCAGTAATGAATGGGAAGTTCTCATTAGATGTCCAGGTAATGTAATAACAGAATGTGCCGGTAATGAATGGGAAGTTCCCATTAGATGTCCAGGTAATGTAATAACAGAATGTGCCGGTAATGAATGGGAAGTTCCCATTAGATGTCCAGGTAATGTAATAACAGAATGTGCCAATAATGAACCAGAAGTTCTTATTAGATGTCCAGGTAATGTAATAACAGAATGTGCCAGTAATGAATGGGAAGTTCTTATTAGATGTCCAGGTAATGTAATAACAGAATGTGCCAGTAATGAATGGGAAGTTCTCATTAGATGTCCAGGTAATGTAATAACAGAATGTGCCGGTAATGAATGGGAAGTTCTCATTAGATGTCCAGGTAATGTAATAACAGAATGTGCCAGTAATGAATGGGAAGTTCTCATTAGATGTCCAGGTAATGTAATAACAGAATGTGCCAGTAATGAATGGGAAGTTCTCATTAGATGTCCAGGTAATGTAATAACAGAATGTGCCAGTAATGAAGCAGAAGTTCTCATTAGATGTCCAGGTAATGTAATAACAGAATGTACCAGTAATGAATGGGAAGTTCTTATTAGATGTCCAGGTAATGTAATAACAGAATGTGCCAGTAATGAAGCAGAAGTTCTCATTAGATGTCCAGGTAATGTAATAACAGAATGTACCAGTAATGAATGGGAAGTTCTCATTAGATGTCCAGGTAATGTAATAACAGAATGTGCCAGTAATGAATGGGAAGTTCTTATTAGATGTCCAGGTAATGTAATAACAGAATGTACCAGTAATGAATGGGAAGTTCTTATTAGATGTCCAGGTAATGTAATAACAGAATGTGCCGGTAATGAATGGGAAGTTCTTATTAGATGTCCAGGTAATGTAATAACAGAATGTACCAGTAATGAATGGGAAGTTCTTATTAGATGTCCAGGTAATGTAATAACAGAATGTGCCAGTAATGAATGGGAAGTTCTTATTAGATGTCCAGGTAATGAACCAGTTTGTCCTGTTAAAGATCCAAGAACAATTGTTAGGTCACGGCAAATGTTGTAATAACACAACAACTGTCCATTTGTGGTGATGATTATATAATATTTGTATAAAACCATTTGCCTGACGTTGCAAGTACATTCCTGTACGATATTTAATCTGTTCTTTAAAAGGTTCCCAAAATGTTTCATTAGGTTGCGTTAACATTGTGAGGTCAAGAAAGGAGATGTATTCACAAAACACAAAAGCTTTCCAGGTGTGTAGACATTCAGATAATATTTGTATTAGGGTGCACGGAACGTTCCTTTGATTCCTTACTCCCCTACTCCACCACTACCACAAATCTACAACACACTGTGTGCTCTCAGGCCCCTACTCCACCACTACCACAAATCTACAACACACTGTGTGCTCTCAGGCCCCTACTCCACCACTACCACATATCTACAACACGCTGTGTGCCCTCAGGCTCCTACTCCACCACTACCACATATCTACAACACGCTATGTGCCCTCAGGCCCCTACTCCACCACTACCACATATCTACAATACACTGTGTGCCCTCAGGCCCCTACTCCACCACTACCACATATCTACAACACACTGTGTGCCCTCAGGCCCCTACTCCACCACTACCACATATCTACAACACACTATGTGCCCTCAGGCCCCTACTCCACCACTACCACATATCTACAACACACTGTGTGCTCTCAGGCCCCTACTCCACCACTACCACATATCTACAACACACTGTGTGCTCTCAGGCCCCTACTCCACCACTACCACATATCTACAACACACTGTGTGCTCTCAGGCCCCTACTCCACCACTACCACATATCTACAACACACTGTGTGCTCTCAGGCCCCTACTCCACCACTACCACATATCTACAACACACTGTGTGCACTCAGGCCCCTACTCCACCACTACCACATATCTACAGTACAGGACATTCCCTTGATGTTATAAGAGTGAAATAAGTATGTTTTTATGATGGTCATAGCCTATTTCTTTTAGATTGAACATAGTATTACATTGATGTTAACGCAATATACATTTTAACTTTGTCTTGGAGGTCCTCAGAACATTTCAAGAATATTTAGAAAATGTTATATTGAAGTTTAAACTCATTATAACACAACATTCTCAGCGTGCAAATTTAAAGCATTAGAAAGCAGCTTGAAATACATCCCCATTATGTGATATAGTAGTTTTGAGCGATTAAATAAAATGTTGTTTATTAGTTCGTTTTTTTATTAATTAAAGAACAAACGGACCAACATTGGTTCAATTATTTGAATTCCATTTCGTTCAGTTTTTTTTTCTCCCTGTGATTTCAGTGTGCACATAGCACGGTTTCTTTAAAGATAAAGCAGATCAAGCCCGAACTGTGAGATCTAGTAGGGAGTTGTAGTTTCTCTAGAGTTAAATCAGATCCAGACTAAACTGTATGATGTAGTAGGGAGTTGTAGTTTCTCTAGAGTTAAATCAGATCCAGACTAAACTGTATGATGTAGATGGGAGTTGTAGTTTCTCTAGAGTTAAATCAGATCCAGACTGAACTGTGTGATGTAGTAGGGAGTTGTAGTTTCTCTAGAGTTAAATCAGATCCAGACTAAACTGTATGATGTAGATGGGAGTTGTAGTTTCTCTAGAGTTAAATCAGATCCAGACTAAACTGTATGATGTAGTAGGGAGTTGTAGTTTCCAACAGGCCAATATTCTACATAGTTTATCACAGAAAAAGTGGTCATATTAAATATCGAACCGAAACCGAACCGACCTCAAAAAGCACTATTCGCTCAGCGCTATGATACACAGTAGATCAGGGATGGGCAACTTTGACCGTGGTTGTGTGCCATAAGAAATCTGGACTCGGCAGTTTCTCACTGGTCTGTGTACCCACATGTGCAAAATTCTTCAAGCTCTGTCAAATTTGTTGTTGATCATTGATAGACAACCCTTTCCAGGTATTGCCATTTTATATCAATTAGATTTTTGTCAAAACTGTAACTCGGCCATTCAGGAACATTCACTGTCTTCTTGGTTAGCAACTCCAGTGTAGATTTGTCCTTGTATTTTAGGTTACTGTCCTGCTGAAAGGTGAACTCATCTCCCAGTGTCTGGTGGAATGCAGACTGAGCCAGGTTTTCCACTAGGATATTGCCTGTGCTTATCTCCATTACATGTCTTTTTTATCCTTAAAAACTCCCTAGTCCTTGCCGGTGATAAGCATACCCATAACATGATGCAGCCTCCACTATGCTTGAAAATATAAAGAGTGGTACTCAGTATTGTGATGTATTGGATTTGCCCCAAACATAACACTTTCTACTCAGGACAAAAATGTAATTGATTGACCACAATTTTTGAAGTATTACTTTAGTGCCTTGTTGCAAACAAAATGCATGTTTTGAAATACTTCACTCTGTCAATTGGGTTAGTATTGTGGAGTAACTACAGTGTTGTTGATCCATCCTCAGTTTTCTCCTATCACAGCCATTAAACTCTGTAACTGTTTAAAGTCACAATTGGCCTCATGGTGAAATCCCAGAGTGGTTTCCTTCTTCTCCGGCAACTGAGTTAGGAAAGACGACTGTATCTTTGTAGTGACTGGGTGTATTGATGCACCATCCAAAGTGTAATTAATAACTTCACCATACTCAACGGGATATTTGATGTATTATAACCATCTACCAATATGTGCCCTTCTTTGCATTGAAAAACCTCCCTGGTCTTTGTGGTTGAATCTGTGTTTGAAATGTACTGCTTGACTGAGAGACCTTACAGATCATTGTATGTGTGGGGTACAGAGATGAGGTAGTCATTGAAAAATCATGTTAACAAAATTATTGCACACAGAGTGAGTCCATGCAATTTATTATTTGACTTTCAAGCACATTTTTACTCCTGAACTTATTTAGGCGTGCCATAACAAAGGGTTTGAATACTTATTGACTCAAGACATTTCAGCTTTTAAGTTTTAATTAATCTGTAAACATTTAGAAAAACATAATACCATTTTGACAGAATGAGGTATGTTTGTAGGAAAAAACAATACCCCATAATGTCAAAGTGGAATTATGTTTTTCTAAATGTTTACAAAAAAATCTAAATGTAATCAATTTTACTGTAAATTCAGGCTGTAAGACAACAAAATCTGAAAAAGTCAAGCTGTCTGAATACTTTCTGAAGGCCCCTGTATTTGTTCATTATTATTATTGATCCGAGTGGTTCCAGAAACAAAGGTGTGAGGGGGGGGGGGGGGGTCAGCATGTGGCGCATTCCTGAAATAGAGACACATGGCATTTTAACTTAATCGTCCAATCACAACTACGACCTGGACATGTGGGGTTTGAACCTACGATGTTGGTTCCCAGGTCCTCTGCACCACCAGGGAGGCTCCCTTTTGTCTTTGTTCAGTGTGGTCGCCGTGGCAGTGTGGTCGCCATGGCAGTGTGGTCAATCAGGATTTCCATGCTTCCCTTTTAGCCGCCTTAGACATAACTAACCCAGGGATATCCTGGTAACTGTGTTATTCACCCTCACTTTACCCATCCTCTTTATACGCTGTGCTCTTCTGGGCCCATTTTTAAATCCAAGACTCTTGATTTTCAGATCATGAATAATAAGCTAGCAGGGGGACCACATTAAACATGGGGCGGCAGGTGGCCTAGTGGTTAGAGGGTTGGACTAGTAACCGAAAGGTTGAGAGATTGAATCCCCATGCTGACAAGGTAAAAATCTGTCGTTCTGCCCCTGATCAAGGCAGTTAACCCACTGTTCCTAGGCCGTCGTTGAAAATACGAATTTGTTCTTAACTGACTTGCCTAGTTAAATAAAAAAAATGTCAAAGTAGGAATTATGTATGGCAGGTAAAAACATAACAGGCAATTTTTACAATGTATTATTTATTTTATTTTTTTATCTTTTTTTGTCTTAATTCTGCATTTCTGACTGGATTTATCAATTAGACAAAATGTATTTTGTATATCTGAACCTGATCAAAAACTGTAACATGGGTAAAACTTCTTCTTAATAGGGGGCGCTGTTTTCACTTAGGTAAAAAATCGTGCCCAAATTAAACGGCCTCGTACTCTGTTCTAGATCATACAATATGCATATTGTTATTACTATTGGATAGAAAACACTCTGAAGTTTCTAAAACTGTTTGAATTATATCTGTGAGTAAAACAGAACTCATTTGGCAGCAAACTTCCAAACAGGAAGTGATAATTCTGAAAATGGGGCTCTGTGTCAGGGCCTGCCTATTCAACTGGCTTATATTTATGGATCTGTATGCACTTCATACGCCTTCCACTAGATGTCAACAGGCAGTAGAAGGTTGAATGTGGTGTCTAGCTTGATGTGAGGCCGAATGAGAGCTTTTGGAGTGACAGGTCCGCTCTTTTGTCAGTATTCAACTGCGCACAGGGGAACTTCACATTGTCTTCTGAAATGCGTTACGTATACACGACGAAATGCTCCGGCTCTGATTTTATTGGATCCATATGAGAAAAACATCATAAAGTAGGATTTTCAACCGAGTTTGACCAGTTTGTTCGACGTTTATTGGGACTTTTGGAATTTTTTGGTCCAGGCGCAAAGATTTCTTGGACATGTGCCCTCCACATGGCTAGCCAAAGTTGCTAATTCAACAGAAGAAATGGACATTCTAAAACAAAACAACGATTTATTCTGGAACTAGGACTCCTTGCACAACATTCTGATGGAAGATCATCAAAAGTAAGTGAATATTCATGATGTTATTTCGTATTTTTGTGGTTTGTGTTGGCTCCAACAACGCAGAGAATATGTGAGCGCTGTCTCACAATATTGCATGCTGTATGTTGTACTAAAGTAATTTTTTTTTAATCTAACACAGAAGTTGCATTAAGAACCAGTGTATCTTTCATTTGCTGCACAACATGTATTTTTTAGTAAAGTTTATGATGAGTTTTTTGGTTAGATTACGTGACTGTCCAAAATATCTCCGGACAATTTGATGCATTATGGCTACGTATTCACAATGTAAAACCAGTATTTGTAGCTCTAAATGTGCCCATTTTCGAACAAAACATAAATGTATTGTATAACATGATTTTATAAGACTGTCATCTGATGAAGTTGTCCAAAGGTTAGTGATTAATTTTATCTCTATTTCTGGGTTTTGTGAAAGCTACCTATGCGGTGGAAACATGGTGAAAACATGCCGTTGTGTGTTTGGCTATTGTGGTGAGCTAATAGAAATACATATTGTGTTTTCGCTGTAAAACATTTTGAAAATCGGAAATGATGGCTGGATTCACAAGATGTTTATCTTTCATTTGCTGTATTCGATTATATCATATGATATCCCTGTCCCGTTAGGCTAGGCTATGCTAGTCAGCTTTTTTGATGAGGAAGATCCCGGATCCGGGAGGGTGACTCGTTAGATGTGTGATTGAACCTGCGATCTTTGGCTCTGCTGCAAGATGACTGATCCTCTGCATCACCAAGGGAAAGCTATGGCCTTATGCTGTTTATTTGGTCATATCTTCTCTCTTATTCTCTCACTGTGTCTCTCTCTCTCTCTCTCTCTTTGTTTCTCTCTCTCTGGTTCTCTCTCTCTTTCTCTGTTTCTCTCTCTCTCTCTGTTTCTCTCTCTCTCTTTCTCTGTTTCTCTCTCTCTCTTTCTCTGTTTCTCTCTCTCTCTTTCTCTGTTTCTCTCTCTTTTTTTCTCTATTTCTCTCTCTGTTTCTCTCTCATCTTTCTCTCTCTCTCTTTCTCTGTTTCTCTCTCTCTCGTTCTCTGTTTCTCTCTCTCTCTCTCTCTGTTTCTCTCTCTCTCTTTCTCTGTTTCTCTCTCTCTCTGTTTCTCTCTCTTTCTCTGTTTCTCTCAATTCAATTCAATTCAATTGACTTTATTGACATGGCAAGTTCATTATTACTTACATTGTCAAAGTATACATATCGAAAAATAAAATAAAATATATATGTATATATATATACAAAATATATATATATTTATATATAAATAAATGGTGGGACCAACAGCAATAATAACAGTAGTAGTGGACATGGGATTACCATTAACAACAACTACAACAACAATATTAATCAGAACAACAATACATTAAATCAATGGTAGTAGACCAGTGTCAATATGATTTGAGAAGACATATGACCTGGTATGAAAGACAAAACAAAACTAAGCTAAATGGGAAATATTATCAACATTACTTTGCATTTTTCACTGGCTGTCCCTCAGGTTGTGGCAGGAGGACACATATTTGGCTGTTAAAACTGCACATTTTGGCTTTTCACCCAATAAATATTAGATTTTTTCTTTATCTTTTATAGTTTCAAATTCTTTGTATTGAGTTATAATTTTGGGAAA
>NC_074676.1:51119237-51174237 GCF_029448725.1 Salvelinus fontinalis
GTGATTCTCTATTATATTCCATATGATTCTCTATTCGATTCTCTATTCTATTCCACCTGATTCTCTATTCTATTCAATAGAATTCTCTATTCTATTTCATATTATTCTCTATTCTATTCCACCTGATTCTCTATTATATTCCATGTGATTCTCTATTATATTCCAAGTGATTCTCTCCACCCTCTCCGAGTTGGGCATCTCCGGCGCGGCCCACGCTTGGATTGCGTCCTACCTGACAGGTCGCTCCTACCAGGTGGCGTGGCGAGAATCTGTCTCCTCACCACGCGCTCTCACCACTGGTGTCCCCCAGGGCTCTGTTCTAGGCCCTCTCCTATTCTCGCTATACACCAAGTCACTTGGCTCTGTCATAACCTCACATGGTCTCTCCTATCATTGCTATGCAGACGACACACAATTAATCTTCTCCTTTCCCCCTTCTGATGACCAGGTGGCGAATCGCATCTCTGCATGTCTGGCAGACATATCAGTGTGGATGACGGATCACCACCTCAAGCTGAACCTCGGCAAGACGGAGCTGCTCTTCCTCCCGGGGAAGGACTGTCCGTTCCATGATCTCGCCATCACGGTTGACAACTCCATTGTGTCCTCCTCCCAGAGCGCTAAGAACCTTGGCGTGATCCTGGACAACACCCTGTCGTTCTCCACCAACATCAAGGCGGTGGCCCGTTCCTGTAGGTTCATGCTCTACAACATCCGCAGAGTACGACCCTGCCTCACACAGGAAGCGGCGCAGGTCCTAATCCAGGCACTTGTCATCTCCCGTCTGGATTACTGCAACTCGCTGCTGGCTGGGCTCCCTGCCTGTGCCATTAAACCCCTACAACTCATCCAGAACGCCGCAGCCCGTCTGGTGTTCAACCTTCCCAAGTTCTCTCACGTCACCCCGCTCCTCCGCTCTCTCCACTGGCTTCCAGTTGAAGCTCGCATCCGCTACAAGACCATGGTGCTTGCCTACGGAGCTGTGAGGGGAACGGCACCTCAGTACCTTCAGGCTCTGATCAGGCCCTACACCCAAACAAGGGCACTGCGTTCATCCACCTCTGGCCTGCTCGCCTCCCTACCACTGAGGAAGTACAGTTCCCGCTCAGCCCAGTCAAAACTGTTCGCTGCTCTGGCACCCCAATGGTGGAACAAACTCCCTCACGACGCCAGGACAGCGGAGTCAATCACCACCTTCCGGAGACACCTGAAACCCCACCTCTTCAAGGAATACCTAGGATAAAGCAATCCTTCTGCCCCCCCCCCCCCCCCCCTTAAAAGATCTGATGCACTATTGTAAAGTGGCTGTTCCACTGGATGTCATAAGGTGAATGCACCAATTTGTAAGTCGCTCTGGATAAGAGCGTCTGCTAAATGACTTAAATGTAAATGTAAATGTAAATTCTCTATTCTATTCCATATGATTCTCTAATCTATTCCACCGGATTCTCTATTCTATTCCATATGATTCTCTATTATATTCCACCTGATTCTCTATTCTGTTCCATATGATTCTCTATTCTATTCCACCTGATTCTCTATTCTATTGCACCTGATTCTCTATTCTATTCCATATGATTCTCTATTCTATTGCACCTGATTCTCTATTCTATTGTCCGTAGCTTTTGTCTTTTGCCATTACCCCACCGCCACCATGGGGCACTCTGTTCACAATGTTGCAGATGGCTTATGGTAGAGAAATGAACATTCAATTATCTGGCAACATCTCTTGTGGACATTCCTGTAGTCAGCATGTCAATTGCACACTCCCTTGAAACATTTTATTGTCCCCAACACAAGGTGCACCTGTGTAATGCTCATGATATTTAATCAGCTTCTTGATATGCCACACCTGTCAGGTGGATGGATTATCTTGGCAAAGGAGAAATGCTCACTAACAGGGATGTAAACACATTTGTGCACAACATTTGAGAGAAATAAGCGTTTTGTGCGTATGGAACATTTCTGGATTCTTTTAGATCAGCTCATGAAACATGGGAACAACACTTTACGTATTGTGTTTATATTTTTGTTCAGTGTACATGACGTGTCAGTGTCATGACGGAAGTGAGTCCCCTGATGCTCCAGCCACACACAACATGCTTTGATAATATGTGTGTGCGTCTGCTTGTGCATACGCGTGTGTGTGATCATAAAAGGGCTGTGATCATGAAAAACTTTGAAGAAGAAAGGCAATTTTCATCATACTACCGAACACACCTCCACCCTCTAGCCTCCAGCCTCCAGCCTCCAGCCTCCAGCCTCCAGCCTCTAGCCTCTAGCCTCTAGCCTCCAGCCTCTAGCCTCTAGCCTCTAGCCTCCAGCCTCCAGCCTCCAGTCTTTTTCCATTGTAATAATCACCAGGCCCACCTGCTCATCCTAACGTACCACTGGAAACATGCTCCAAACACCCCAGTTAAGTTACGCTTCACTTTTCCCAGACTTCATAGAACTCACTGTCGGATAGAAACCCACAAGTTAAAGCTCTTTCCCCTCTTGAAATGCCTCTCTTCATCAGAGCTTTAGTAGACTATATACAACAACGGCTTTCCCAACGAGAGATTGGGGCTACGAAATCCTGAAACTGTGTCTTCACCAAGGGGCTGATGGGTATTAACAGTTGGGGCAGGCGGTGTTGTCATTTGAGCGGCGTGGGTTTTGTGAACCCCGCTGTCACAGGAAGCTTAATGTCACTCGTCGACAGCGTGAGGTAACAATGGAGGACGTGCGATGGTGTTTAGCGACAGTGTTTGACTTCATCACTCTGAGCCACGGATCAATATGGCCTCCCGTGTGGAATGGCAGAGAGCAGTTTCTCTCGTTAACGCTAAGTCTTATCTCTCTTAGCACCCCTCGCTCAGTCTTTACCTGTTTCTCCAACTTTTTCTCTTTTCATTCCTTTCCCTCTCTCTCTCTCTCTCTCTTCAACTATCTCTGTCTTTCACTCCCTCTCTCTTGAAGTATCTCTGTCTTTCTCTCTCTCTCTCTCTTCAACTATCTCTGTCTTTCACTCCCTCTCTCTTGAAGTATCTCTGTCTTTCCCTCTCTCTCTCTCTTCAAGTATCTCTGTCTTTCCCTCTCTCTCTCTCTTCAACTATCTCTGTCTTTCCCTCCCTCTCTCTTGAAGTATCTCTGTCTTTCCCTCTCCCTCTCTCTTCAACTATCTCTGTCTTTCCCTCTCTCTCTCTCTTCAACTATCTCTGTCTTTCCCTCTCTCTTCAAGTATCTCTGTCTTTCCCTCTCTCTCTCTTCAACTATCTCTGTCTTTCCCTCTCTCTCTCTTCAAGTATCTCTGTCTTTCCCTCTCGCTCTCTTCAAGTATCTCTGCCTTTCCCTCTCTCGCTCTCTTCAATTATCTGTCTTTCCCTCTCTCTCTCTCTTCAACTATCTCTGTCTTTCCCTCTCTCTCTCTTCAACTATCTCTGTCTTTCCCTCTCTCTCTCTTCAACTATCTCTGTCTTTCCCTCTCTCTTCAACTATCCCTGTCTTTCCCTCTCTCTCCAAGTATCTCTGTCTTTCCCTCTCTCTCTCTCTTCAACTATCTCTGTCTTTCCCTCTCTCTCCAAGTATCTCTGTCTTTACCTATCTCTCTCTCTTCAACAATCTCTCTTTATCTCTTTCTCGTTCTGACTTTTTAATTTCAAATCAACACATATCTTAGCTGTTATCTAGTGGATGTACGTAGCGGTTGTATTTGGGTAGCGTACAGGAAGGAAAGGGGAGAGAATGTTCTAACTCACGTCACTCACACTGACTTGGACAAACGCAACACAATGGCTGAACAAACACCACTGGACTGGTTGATTGACTGACTTACTGACACTAGGTTTTCACAGCACCACTCAACACCATTCTGCCCCAGCACATTGCCAGAATGAGGTCACCATGTCTCAGACTTCCTGTTTGAACCAATCAGTGTTATCCGTGGAGAGGGGCTTTGGCTGCTGCAACGTGCAGGGCATCAGTATGTGTTTCCCTGTAACAGAGACTGTGCGGTGGGGGGTGGGGGGTGGGGGTGGGGGGGGGGGGGGGTGAATGACAGAGACTGTGTGGTGGGGGGCGGGGGGGGGGGGGTGAATGACAGAGACTGTGTGTGGTGGGGGGGGGTGCTGGGATGTGAATGACAGAGACTGTGTGTGGTGGGGGGGGGTGCTGGGATGTGAATGACAGAGAAGACAGAGAGTCACCACCTCACCTCCAAACTCCCACCTTCAGACTGAATTAACGCTGAACACACAGGCCCTCATGCTCACTGCAGCATCCTAAAGAAAAAACCTCTCCCTCCCTCTATACCCCCTTTCCCTCTCTCCCTCCCTCTATATCCCCTCTCCCTCTCTCCCTCCCTCTATACCCCTCTCCCTCCCTCTATACCCCCTCTCCCCTCTCCCTCCCTCTATACCCCCTCTCCCTCCCTCTATACCCCCTCTCCCCTCTCCCTCCCTCTATACCCCCTTTCCCTCCCTCTATAACCCCTCTCCCTGTCTCTATATCCCCTCTCCCTAACTCTATACCCCCTCTCTCTATACCCCCTCTCCCTCTCTCAATAACCCCTCTCTCCCTATACCCCTCTCCCTAACTCTATACCCCCTCTCCCTCTCTCTATACCCCCTCTCGCTAACTCTATACCCCCTCTCCCTCTCTCAATAACCCCTCTCCCTCTCTCTATACCCCCTCTCTCCCTATACCCCTCTCCCTAACTCTATACCCCCTCTCCCTCTCTCTATACCCCTCTCCCTAACTCTATACCCCCTCTCCCTCTCTCTATACCCCTCTCCCTAACTCTATACCCCCTCTCCCTCTCTCTATACCCCTCTCCCTAACTCTATACCCCCTCTCCCTCTCTCTATACCCCTCTCCCTAACTCTATACCCCCTCTCCCTCTCTCTATACCCCTCTCCCTAACTCTATACCCCTCTCCCTAACTCTATACCCCCTCTCTCAATACCCCCTCTCCCTCTCTCTATACCCCTCTCCCTAACTCTATACCCCCTCTCCCTAACTCTATACCCCCTCTCCCTCTCTCTATACCCCCTCTCGCTAACTCTATACCCCCTCTCTCAATACCCCCTCTCCCTAACTCTATACCCCCTCTCCCTAACTCTATACCCCCTCTCTTCCTCTCTCTATACCCCCTCTCTCTATACCCCCTCTCCCTCTCTCTATACCCCCTCTCCCTCTCTCGATACCCCCTCTCTCTATACCCCCTCTGCATCTCTCTCTCTCGTTCTCTATCGCTTGGTTTCATCCGCCCCGTTTTTCCCTCTTTAAACAGCCAAGTCAGAATTATTTATTTCACCTTTATTTAACCAGGTAGGCAAATTGAGAACACGTTCTCATTTACAATTGCGACCTGGCCAAGATAAAGCAAAGCAGTTCGACACATACAACAACACATAGTTACACATGGAGTAAAACAAACATACAGTCAATAATACAGTGAAAAATAAGTCTATATACAATATGAGCAAGTGAGGTGAGATAAGGGAGGTGAAGGCAAACAAAATATATATATAAATAAATAAAAATATAAAAAGGCCATGGTGGCGAAGTAAATACAATATAGCAAGTAAAAAAAAGTAAAAAAAGTAGAGATAGTAGAGATAGAAAAAAGTAGAGATAGAAATAATGGGGTGCAAATGAGCAAAATAAATAAATAAATAAATACAGTAGGTAAAGAGGTAGTTGTTTGGGCTAAATTATAGATGGGCTATGTACAGGTGCAGTAATCTATGAGCTGCTCTGACAGCTGGTGCTTAAAGCTAGTGAGGGAGATAAGTGTTTCCAGTTTCAGAGATTTTTCTAGTTCGTTCCAGTAATTAGAAGCACAAGCATTTCGCTAACCTCGCAATAACATCTGCTAACCATGTGTATGTGACCATTAACATCTGCTAACCATGTGTATGTGACCATTAACACATGCTAACCATGTGACCATTAACATCTGCTAACCATGCGTATGTGACCATTAACATCTGCTAACCATGTGACCATTAACATCTGCTAACCATGTGACCATTAACATCTGCTAACCATGTGACCATTAACATCTGCTAACCATGTGACCATTAACATCTGCTAACCATGTGTATGTGACCAATACAATTTGATTTGAAGTAGCTAGTTGACCTGTCGTTGGTTCGATGTGAAGTAAGGTGTTCGGCCCCAGAGGTTGTCTTTATTGTTTCCAAGGAAAGGCTGAAGGCCCTGGAGAGGATAGCGTGTTTTTACTGGAGAGGATAGTGTGTTTTTAACGGAGAGGAAATTGTGTTTTTAATGGAGAGGATAGTGTGTTTTTAATGGAGATGATAGTGTGTTTTTAATGGAGAGGACAGTGTGTTTTTAATGGAGAGGACAGAGTGTTTTTAATGGAGAGGACGGTGTGTTTTTAATGGAGATGATAGTGTGTTTTTAATGGAGAGGAAATTGTGTTTTTAATGGAGAGGACATTGTGTTTTTAATGGAGAGGACAGAGTGTTTTTAATGGAGAGGACAGTGTGTTTTTAATGGAGAGGAAAGTGTGTTTTTAATGGAGAGGATAGTGTGTTTTTAATGGAGAGGACATTGTGTTTTTAATGGAGAGGATAGTGTGTTTTTAATGGAGAGGACATTGTGTTTTTAATGGAGAAGATAGTGTGTTTTTAATGGAGAGGACATTGTGTTTTTAATGGAGAGGACAGAGTGTTTTTAATGGAGAGGACGGTGTGTTTTTAATGGAGAGGATAGTGTGTTTTTAATGGAGAGGATATTGTGTTTTCTGTCGAGGTCTTCCTGTGGTCTCTTAGACCGACATTGAGCTGCAGTCACTCTCCCCCCGTATAGCATACGGGCCACTAATCCAGAAACTGACTCGCTCATTAACCCTGTCCAGTGTCTTTGTGTACCACATACTAACTCTCCCACACGGGTACACTGGCCACCGTCCACAACACACATTTTACTAATGAATACTATAGTAGTCTGGTCCTCGGGGCTTCGTTTTTAAAAGCTTGCATGTTGTTGTTGTTTACGTGCATGTTGTTGTTGTTGTTTACGTGCCTGGTGTTGTTATTGTTTACGTGCAAGTTGTTGTTGTTGTTTACGTGCATGTTGTTGTTGTTTACGTGCCTGTTGTTGTTGTTGTTTACGTGCATGTTGTTGTTGTATTACATGCATTTTGTTGTTGTTGTTTACGTGCATGTTGTTGTTGTTGTTTACGTGCATGTTGTTGTTATTGTTTACGTGCAAGTTGTTGTTGTTGTTTACGTGCATGTTGTTGTTGTTGTTTACGTGCATGTTGTTGTTATTGTTTACGTGCGTGTTGTTGTTGTTGTTTTACATGCATTTTGTTGTTGTTGTTTACGTGCATGTTGTTGTTGTTGTTTACGTGCATTTTGTTGTTATTGTTTACGTGCGTGTTGTTGTTGTTGTTTTACATGCATTTTGTTGTTGTTGTTTACGTACATAATGTTGTTATTTACATGCATGTTGTTGTTGTTTACGTGCATGTTGTTGTTGTTGTTTATGTGCATGTTGTTGTTGTTGTTTATGTGCATGTCGTTGTTGTTTACGTGCATGTTGTTGTTGTTTACATGCGTGTTGTTGCTGTTGTTTACATGCATGGTGTTGTTGTTTACGTGCATGTTGTATGTAGGTGAAATATCAGTGTCATTAGTATCCATTGTTACATTGATTGATATGTGCAAATTAATATTGATTGAAATGGAGGCAATGAATGGCATGTATGTGGGGCTCTTGGAGTCTGTGTTTCTGAGTGGAGAGAAATGTAGGGATGTTTTATCTGAATGCTCTGGAATCTGTGAGGCCTGTGGAATGTTGTATCTGAATGCTCTGGAATCTGTGAGGCCTGTGGAATGTTGTATCTGAATGCTCTGGAATCTATGAAGCCTGTGGAATGTTGTATCTGAATGCTCTGGAATCTGTGAGGCCTGTGGAATGTTGTATCTGAATGCTCTGGAATCTGTGAAGCCTGTGGAATGTTGTATCTGAATGCTCTGGAATCTGTGAGGCCTGTGGAATGTTGTATCTGAATTCTCTGGAATCTGTGAGGCCTGTGGAATGTTGTATCCGAATGCTCTGGAATCTGTAAGGCCTGTGGAATGTTGTATCTGAATGCTCTGGAATCTGTGAGGCCTGTGGAATGTTGTATCTGAATGCTCTGGAATCTATGAAGCCTGTGGAATGTTGTATCTGAATGCTCTGGAATCTGTGAGGCCTGTGGAATGTTGTATCTGAATGCTCTAGAATCTGTGAGGCCCGTGGAATGTTGTATGTGAATGCTCTGGAATCTGTGAGGCCTGTGGAATGTTGTATCTGAATGCTCTGGAATCTGTGAGGCCTGTGGAATGTTGTATCCGAATGCTCTGGAATCTGTAAGGCCTGTGGAATGTTGTATCTGAATGCTCTGGAATCTGTGAGGCCTGTGGAATGTTGTATCTGAATGCTCTGGAATCTGTGAGGACTGTGGAATGTTGTATCTGAATGCTCTGGAATCTGTGAAGCCTGTGGAATGTTGCATCTGAATGCTCTGGAATCTGTGAGGCCTGTGGAATGTTGTATCTGAATGCTCTGGAATCTGTAAGGCCTGTGGAATGTTGTATCTGAATGCTCTGGAATCTGTGAGGACTGTGGAATGTTGTATCTGAATGCTCTGGAATCTGTGAGGACTGTGGAATGTTGTATCTGAATGCTCTGGAATCTGTGAGGCCTGTGGAATGTTGTATCTGAATGCTCTGGAATCTGTGAGGCCTGTGGAATGTTGTATCTGAATGCTCTGGAATCTGTGAAGCCTGTGGAATGTTGTATCTGAATGCTCTGGAATCTGTGAGGCCTGTGGAATGTTGTATCTGAATGCTCTGGAATCTGTGAGGCCTGTGGAATGTTGTATCTGAATGCTCTGGAATCTGTGAAGCCTGTGGAATGTTGTATCTGAATGCTCTGGAATCTGTGAGGACTGTGGAATGTTGTATCTGAATGCTCTGGAATCTGTGAGGCCTGTGGAATGTTGTATCCGAATGCTCTGGAATCTGTGAGGCCTGTGGAATGTTGTATCTGAATGCTCTGGAATCTGTGAGGACTGTGGAATGTTGTATCCGAATGCTCTGGAATCTGTGAGGCCTGTGGAATGTTGTATCTGAATGCTCTGGAATCTGTGAGGACTGTGGAATGTGTGTGAATTCTGCAGGATTTGTGGCCATTGTTTTTTATTTTGTTTGTGTGAGAGTGTGTTGTTTTGCCACCTGCTCAAGCATGTAGTGTGGTTGTCTTCCACTCGCCCTCCTTTCCCCTCCCTCCATCTCTCCACCTCCCTTTCTCTTCACGTCTATTTTTACCTTTCCTCTCTCTCTTACCCTCTCCTCCTCTCTCGCTCTCTTTTCCCCATCCTTTTCCTTTTCTACTCTCTCTCCCTCTCTCCCCTTCTTCCCTCTCTCTACTTCCCTTTCTGTCGTTCCCTCTCTCCTTACCTCTCTCATTCTTCCCTCTCTCTCCTTCCCCCCTCCCTCCCTCCATCCCCTCACCCATGCCCTGACATGATGAGTAGGACAGAGCTACCATCCCAAACCTCTGTGTCAGCAGAACGTGTGCTGAATGAGCCTGTTCCCCTTATCTCTCCTATAACACAGCCCATACCTGTTCTCTTCGCTCCCCCAGCGTCATGTCGGAGTAACCAATCGGCTTACCCTCAGAACACCAGGGCGCGCTGCCCTGACCTCTGACCCTCTCCCATGATTCTCTTCTGCTGCCCGACTCTGGACTACATTTTCTGCTCCATAAATGTCTTTCATTTCAGAGTGCAGAGCCGTTCTCCCCCGACATCAATGTTACAGCTCGCCTCGCCTCGCTCTGGCTTTCTGCGGACGGATCTGAATTGATTCCTGTGTGTGTGTGTGTATGTGTGTTGGTGTGTGTGTGTGTGTGTGTGTGTGTGTGTAACAGTATAACTTTAGTACGTCCCCTCGCCCCGACCTCGGGCGCGAACCAGGGACCCTCTGCACACATCAACAACAGTCACCCACGAAGCAGCGTTACCCATCGCTCCACAAAAGCCGCGGCCCTTGCAGAGCAAGGGGAAACACTACTTCTAGGTTTCAGAGCAAGTGACGTAACTGATTGAAACGCTACTAGCGCGTACCCGCTAACTAGCTAGCCATTTCACATCCGTTACACTCACCCCCCTTTCAACCTCCTCCTTTTCCGCAGCAACCAGTGATCCGGGTCACGGCACCAATGTAACAGTATAACTTTAGTACGTCCCCTCGCCCCGACCACGGGCGCGAACCAGGGACCCTCTGCACACATCAACAAGGCCTTTCAACAGGCCTTTCTTGACCCATGACCCCATTCTGATTGTGTATTTAACAGCCAATGTTGACTATTTTTTATTTGGGCTATAGCAGTTAATTAAAAAACATTCTAACAGTATTTCTGATTATCTTCTCAACTCACCATCACATACCCTTAACGTGGGGCCTAAGTTCCCGAATTGGAATTCCATTTTGGACCATTCAAAACAAGTTATTTTCTTACCCAGTTGTCTTGAACGCACTGAAGTCCGAGATTTCCCAGTTCTAGATTCCCAGTTCTAGATTCCCAGTTCTAGATTTCCCAGTTCTAGATTCCCAGTTCTAGATTCCCAGTTGTTCTGAAAGAGGCAATAATGCTCAGTGGGAGATGGCAGAGGGTTTCCCTTTGAGTCAGGAACCAAAACTCTGCAGTGGTTGACCTGTGAATGCATTGTCTTCAGCAATCGGTCAAATAATAACAGCTTGATCAGCTGTTCGATTTCACATACTGGTATGTTAACTGAGCCAGGATCACAGTCAACTGAGCTAGGATCACAGTCAACTGAGCTAAGATCACAGTCAACTGAGCCAGGATCACAGTCAACTGAGCTAAGATCACAGTCAACTGAGCTAGGATCACAGTCAACTGAGCTAGGATCACAGTCAACTGAGCTAGGATCACAGTCAACTGAGCTAGGATCACAGTCAACTGATCTAGGATCACAGTCAACTGAGCTAGGATCACAGTCAACTGAGCTAGGATCACAGTCAACTGAGCTAGGATCACAGTCGACTGAGCTAGGATCACAGTCGACTGAGCTAGGATCACAGTCGACTGAGCTAGGATCACAGTCGACTGAGCTAGGATCACAGTCGACTGAGCTAGGATCACAGTCGACAGAGCTAGGATCACAGTCGACTGAGCTAGGATCACAGTCGACTGAGCTAGGATCACAGTCAACTGAGCTAGGATCACAGTCAACTGAGCTAGGATCACAGTCAACTGAGCTAGGATCACAGTCAACTGAGCTAGGATCACATTCAACTGAGCTAGGATCACAGTCAACTGCGCTAGGATCACAGTCAACTGAGCTAGGATCACAGTCAACTGCGCTAGGATCACAGTCAACTGAGCTAGGATCACAGTCAACTGAACCAGGATCACAGTCAAATAGATTGGAAAGTAGGTTCCAAAGTATCTATTCCAAGCATTGGAGGTGAACGGTGATCACTGGTATGGGACACTTACTGATGCTCTTTCCTGTTTTTATTTTTTATTTTATATATCTTTATATTACACACAAAGTCAACCAAGTCTGTGTTTTTTTACATCCGTTGTGAATGACAACAGTTCCTCTCTCGATGTGAAAAGTCTTTCCAACACTCCCCCTTGATAACCAACGAACCTCGGTTAAGCAAGGCACGAGGGGGGTGTGGTATATGGCCAATATAGCAATGGCAAAAAGGCTGTTCTTATGCTCGACGCAACGTGGAGTTTTAGGACACAGACCTTAGCCGTGATATATTGGCCATATACCATCAAACCCCCGAGGTGCCTTATTGCTATTATAAACTGGTTATCAACGTAATTAGAGCCGTAAAAATCCATGTTTTGTCATACCTGTGGTATACGATCTGATATACCACGGCTGTCAGCCAATCAGCATTCAGGGCTGGAACCACCCAGTTTATAATGTGGTCATGCTCTGATCCCATATCTCCACATAGTTTAGTGAACAGGCGAGCGAGTGGATGTGGTTTGATGTGGTTTGCCATCTAAGTTACGTGCTGCAGTTTACCTCTGAGTTCTGTGCTCAGCTCTTTCGCCAGGCAGTAGCTCCCGGTGTATCCATTCTAGCTCCATGTGTGTATCGTACAATGTGTCCATATGGCAGAGGGAGACACGTTCATAACTAGAGTGTAGAGCCCTGCCCGCCGTCCCAACAGAAGAAGGAGCCCCATATACGCAAAAGCTCACCATTCGATCCCATATGGAATCTGTTATTCGTCAATACAGCCACGAATCACACTGAACATCCCATATGGAATCTGTTATTCGTCAATATAGCCACGCATCATAGCCTAGTGAGTCTGAATTTCTTCATGAATAGCATCCCCAGACATGTACAGTGGTGGCCAAAAGTTTTGAGAATGACACAAATATTAATTTTCACAAAGTCTGCTGCCTCAGTTTGTATGATGACGATTTGCATGTACATCCGAACGTTATGAAGAGTGATCAGATGAATCTTTGCCATGCAAATGAACTGAAACCCCCCAAAAAACATTTCCACTGCATTTCAGCCATGCCACAAAAGGACCAGCTGACATCATGTCAGTGATTCTCTCGTTAACACAGGTGTGAGTAACATCTGACAAAAATATCTAAAGACACTGAAGCAGCAAACTTTGTGAAAATGAATATTTGTGTCATTCTCAAAACTTTTGGCCACGACAGTATAGTGAACAAAAGTCAATGAATGGGCATTTCGGCCTTCACAGCTAACGTCCTTCTGGAGAGCAGAAGCTGGAGAGTTTGAGTCGTTCAGTGAGAACATGAAGTTTAACAGCGTTATCTGACAAAGGTATCGATGTGAGTTTCTGAGCCTCTTCTTCCCCACACATTGTTTTCATCGTATCAACTGCAGCCGGTAATATCAGTCACGGTAATAGTATGTGGTTTCATAATGTAGTGTAGCTAGTCATTCCGTGCATGTTGTTTCCTCTTGCTCTTCACAAGAATAACGGTTTGTCAGATCCTAGTTATTTTCCACTCCTAAACATACTCTGTCCATGTTGTAACTAACTACCTGACAATGTACTGCTACGTCATCATCCCAGTGACTTCCTGTTAGCTATCCTCCCAGTGACGTCCTGTTAGCTATCCTCCCAGTGACGTCCTGTTAGCTATCCTCTCAGTGACTACATGTTAGCTATCCTCGCAGTGACTACCTGTTAGCTATCCTCCCAGTGACTACCTGTTAGCTATCCTCTCAGTGACTACCTGTTAGCTATCCTCCCAGTGACTACCTGTTAGCTATCCTCTCAGTGACTACCTGTTAGCTATCCTCCCAGTGACTACCTGTTAGCTATCCTCCCAGTGACTACCTGTTAGCTATCCTCCCAGTCACTACCTGTTAGCTATCCTCCCTGTGACTTCCTGTTAGCTATCCTCCCAGTGACGTCCTGTTAGCTATCCTCTCAGTGACTACTTGTTAGCTATCCTCCCAGTGACTACCTGTTAGCTATCCTCCCAGTGACGTCCTGTTAGCTATCCTCTCAGTGACTACCTGTTAGGTATCCTCCCAGTGACTTCCTGTTAGCTATCCTCCCAGTGACTACCTGTTAGCTATCCTCCCAGTGACTACCTGTTAGCTATCCTCCCAGTGACGTCCTGTTAGCTATCCTCCTAGTGACTACCTGTTAGCTATCCTCCCAGTGACTTCCTGTTAGCTATCCTCCCAGTGACTACCTGTTAGCTATCCTCCCAGTGACTACCTGTTAGCTATCCTCCCAGTGACCTCCTGTTAGCTATCCTCCCAGTGACTACCTGTTAGCTATCCTCCCAGTGACTACCTGTTAGCTATCCTCCCAGTGACGTCCTGTTAGCTATCCTCCCAGTGACTACCTGTTAGCTATCCTCCCAGTGACTTCCTGTTAGCTATCCTCCCAGTGACTACCTGTTAGCTATCCTCCCAGTGACGTCCTGTTAGCTATCCTACCAGTGACTACCTGTTAGCTATCCTCCCAGTGACTACCTGTTAGCTATCCTCCCAGTGACTACCTGTTAGCTATCCTCCCAGTGACTTCCTGTTAGCTATCCTCCCAGTGACTACCTGTTAGCTATCCTCCCAGTGACTACCTGTTAGCTATCCTCCCAGTGACTTCCTATTAGCTATCCTCCCAGTGACTTCCTGTTAGCTATCCTCCCAGTGACTACCTGTTAGCTATCAATCAATCAATTTTATTTTATATAGCCCTTTGTACATCAGATAATATCTCGAAGTGCTGTACAGAAACCCAGCCTAAAACCCCAAACAGCTAGAATGCAGGTGTAGAAGCACGGTGGCTAGGAAAAACTCCCTAGAAAGGCCAAAACCTAGGAAGAAACCTAGAGAGGAACCAGGCTATGAGGGGTGGCCAGTCCTCTTCTGGCTGTGCCGGGTGGAGATTATAACAGAACTATGCCAAGATGTTCAAAAATGTTCATAAGTGACAAGCATGGTCAAATAATAATCATGAATAATTTTCAGTTGGCTTTTCATAGCTGATCATTAAGAGTTGAAAAACAACAGGTCTGGGACAGGTGGCGGTTCCATAACCGCAGGCAGAACAGCTGAAACTGGAATAGCAGCAAGGCCAGGCGGACTGGGGACAGCAAGGAGTCACCACGGGCGGCAGTCCCGATGCATGGTCCTAGGGCCCAGGTCCTCCGAGAGAAAGAAAGAGAGAAGGAGAAAATTAGAGAGAGCCAAGATTTTCAAAATGTTCATAAATGACAAGCATGGTCAAATAATAATCAGGAATAAATCTCAGTTGGATTTTCATAGCCGATCATTAAGAGTTGAAAACAGCAGGTCTGGGACAGGTAGGGGTTCCATAACCGCAGGCAGAAGAGTTGAAACTGGAATAGCAGCAAGGCCAGGCGGACTGGGGGCAGCAAGGAGTCACCACGGCCGGTAGTCCCGACGTATGGTCCTAGGGCTCAGGTCCTCCGAGAGAAAGAGAGAAGGAGAAAATTAGAGAGAGCCAAGATTTTCAAAATGTTCATAAATGACAAGCATGGTCAAATAATAATCAGGAATAAATCTCAGTTGGCTTTTCATAGCCGATCATTAAGAGTTGAAAACAGCAGGTCTGGGACAGGTAGGGGTTTCGTAACCGCAGGCAGAAACAGTTGAAACTGGAATAACAGCAAGGCCGGGCGGACTGGGGACAGCAAGGTGTCAGCATGCCCGGTAGTCCTGACGTATGGTCCTAGGGCTCAGGTTCTCAGAGAGAAAGAGAGAACGAGAGAATTAGAGAGAGCATACTTAAATTCACACAGGACACTGGATAAGACAGGAGAAGTATTCCAGGTATAACCAACTGACCCTAGCCCCCCGACACATAAACTACTGCAGCATAAATACTGGAGGCTGAGACAGGAGCGGTCAGGAGACACTGTGGAGGACACAGCTATCCTCCCAGTGACTACCTGTTAGCTATCCTCCCAGTGACTACATGTTAGCTATCCGCTCAGTGACTACCTGTTAGCTATCCTCCCAGTGACTACCTATTAGCTATCCTCCCAGTGGCTACCTGTTAGCTATCCTCCCAGTGACTACCTGTTAGCTATCCTCCCATTGACTATATGTTAGCTATCCGCTCAGCGACTACCTATTAGCTATCCTCCCAGTGACTACCTGTTAGCTATCCTCCCAGTGACTACATGTTAGCTATCCTCCCAGTGACTACCTGTTAGCTATCCTCCCAGTGACTTCCTGTTAGCTATCCTCCCAGTGACTTCCTGTTAGCTATCCTCCCAGTGACTTCCTGTTAGCTATCCTCCCAGTGACTACCTGTTAGCTATCCTCCCAGTGACTCCCTGTTAGCTATCCTCCCAGTGACTACATGTTAGCTATCCGCTCAGTGACTACCTGTTAGCTATCCTCCCAGTGACTACCTATTAGCTATCCTCCCAGTGACTACCTGTTAGCTATCCTCCCAGTGACTACCTGTTAGCTATCCTCCCATTGACTACCTGTTAGCTATCCTCCCATTGACTACATGTTAGCTATCCGCTCAGCGACTACCTGTTAGCTATCCTCCCAGTGACTACCTGTTAGCTATCCTCCCAGTGACTACATGTTAGCTATCCTCCCAGTCACTACCTGTTAGCTATCCTCCCTGTGACTTCCTGTTAGCTATCCTCCCAGTGACTTCCTGTTAGCTATCCTCCCAGTGACTACCTGTTAGCTATCCTCCCAGTGACTACCTATTAGCTATCCTCCCAGTGACTACCTGATAGCTATCCTCCCAGTGACTACCTGTTAGCTATCCTCCCATTGACTACATGTTAGCTATCCACTCAGCGACTACCTGTTAGCTATCCTCCCAGTGACTACCTGTTAGCTATCCTCCCAGTGACTACATGTTAGCTATCCTCCCAGTGACTTCCTGTTAGCTATCCTCCCAGTGACTTCCTGTTAGCTATCATCCCAGTGACGTCCTGTTAGCTATCCTCCCAGTGACTTCCTGTTAGCTATCCTCCCAATGACTTCCTGTTTGCTATCCTCCCAGTGACTACCTGTTAGCTATTCTCCCAGTGACTACCTGTTAGCTATCATCCCAGTGACTACCTGTTAGCTATCCTCCCAGTGACTACCTGTTAGCTATCCTCCCGGTGACTACCTGTTAGCTATCCTCCCATTGACTACCTGTTAGCTATCCTCCCAGTGACTACCTGTTAGCTATGCTCCAAGTGACTACCTGTTAGCTATCATCCCAGTGACTACCTGTTAGCTATCCTCCCAGTGACTTCCTGTTAGCTATCCTCCCAGTGACTTCCTGTTAGCTATCCTCCCAGTAACTACCTGTTAGCTATCCTCCCAGTGACTACCTGTTAGCTATCCTCCCAGTGACTACCTGTTAGCTATCCTCCTAGTTACTACCTTTTAGCTATCCTCCCAGTTACTTCCTGTTAGCTATCCTCCCAGTGACTACCTGTTAGTTCTCATCCCAGTGACTACCTTTTAGCTATCCTCTCAGTGACTACCTGTTAGCTATCCTCCCAGTGACTACCTGTTAGCTATCCTCCCAGTCACTACCTGTTAGCTATCCTCCCAGTGACTACCTGTTAGCTATCCTCCCAGTCACTACCTGTTAGCTATCATCTCAGTGCCTACCTGTTAGCTATCCTCCCAGTGACTACCTGTTAGCTATCCTCCCAGTCACTACCTGTTAGCTATCATCTCAGTGACTACCTGTTAGCTATCCTCCCAGTCACTTCCTGTTAGCTATCCTCCCAGTGACTACCTGTTAGCTATCCTCCCAGTCACTACCTGTTAGCTATCCTCCCAGTGACTTCCTGTTAGCTATCCTCTCAGTGACTACCTGTTAGCTATCCTCCCAGTGACTACCTGTTAGCTATCCTCCCAGTCACTACCTGTTAGCTATCCTCCCAGTGACTACCTGTTAGCTATCCTCCCAGTCACTACCTGTTAGCTATCCTCCCAGTGACTACCTGTTAGCTATCCTCCCAGTGACTACATGGTAGCTATCCTCCCAGTGACTACCTGTTAGCTATCCTCCCAGTGACTACCTGTTAGCTATCCTCCCAGTGACTTCCTGTTAGCTATCCTCCCAGTGACTTCCTGTTAGCTATCCTCCCAGTGACTTCCTGTTAGCTATCCTCCCAGTGACTACCTGTTAGCTATCCTCCCAGTGACTCCCTGTTAGCTATCCTCCCAGTGACTACATGTTAGCTATCCGCTCAGTGACTACCTGTTAGCTATCCTCCCAGTGACTACCTATTAGCTATCCTCCCAGTGACTACCTGTTAGCTATCCTCCCAGTGACTACCTGTTAGCTATCCTCCCATTGACTACCTGTTAGCTATCCTCCCATTGACTACATGTTAGCTATCCGCTCAGCGACTACCTGTTAGCTATCCTCCCAGTGACTACCTGTTAGCTATCCTCCCAGTGACTACATGTTAGCTATCCTCCCAGTGACTTCCTGTTAGCTATCCTCCCAGTGACTTCCTGTTAGCTATCCTCCCAGTGACTTCCTGTTAGCTATCCTCCCAGTGACTTCCTGTTAGCTATCCTCCCAGTGACTACCTGTTAGCTATCCTCCCAGTGACTACCTGTTAGCTATCCTCCCAGTGACTACATGTTAGCTATCCGCTCAGTGACTACCTGTTAGCTATCCTCCCAGTGACTACCTATTAGCTATCCTCCCAGTGACTACCTGTTAGCTATCCTCCCAGTGACTACCTGTTAGCTATCCTCCCATTGACTACATGTTAGCTATCCACTCAGCGACTACCTGTTAGCTATCCTCCCAGTGACTACCTGTTAGCTATCCTCCCAGTGACTACATGTTAGCTATCCGCTCAGTGACTACCTGTTAGCTATCCTCCCAGTGACTACCTATTAGCTATCCTCCCAGTGACTACCTGTTAGCTATCCTCCCAGTGACTACCTGTTAGCTATCCTCCCATTGACTACATGTTAGCTATCCACTCAGCGACTACCTGTTAGCTATCCTCCCAGTGACTTCCTGTTAGCTATCCTCCCAGTGACTTCCTGTTAGCTATCCTCCCAGTCACTACCTGTTAGCTATCCTCCCAGTGACTACCTGTTAGCTATCCTCCCAGTGACTACCTGTTAGCTATCCTCCTAGTTACTACCTTTTAGCTATCCTCCCAGTTACTTCCTGTTAGCTATCCTCCCAGTGACTACCTGTTAGTTCTCATCCCAGTGACTACCTTTTAGCTATCCTCTCAGTGACTACCTGTTAGCTATCCTCCCAGTGACTACCTGTTAGCTATCCTCCCAGTCACTACCTGTTAGCTATCCTCCCAGTGACTACCTGTTAGCTATCCTCCCAGTCACTACCTGTTAGCTATCATCTCAGTGACTACCTGTTAGCTATCCTCCCAGTGACTACCTGTTAGCTATCCTCCCAGTCACTACCTGTTAGCTATCATCTCAGTGACTACCTGTTAGCTATCCTCCCAGTCACTTCCTGTTAGCTATCCTCCCAGTGACTACCTGTTAGCTATCCTCCCAGTCACTACCTGTTAGCTATCCTCCCAGTGACTTCCTGTTAGCTATCCTCTCAGTGACTACCTGTTAGCTATCCTCCCAGTGACTACCTGTTAGCTATCCTCCCAGTCACTACCTGTTAGCTATCCTCCCAGTCACTACCTGTTAGCTATCATCTCAGTGACTACCTGTTAGCTATCCTCTCAGTGACTACCTGTTAGCTATCCTCTCAGTGACTACCTGTTAGCTATCCTCCCAGTCACTACCTGTTAGCTATCATCTCAGTGACTACCTGTTAGCTATCCTCTCAGTGACTACCTGTTAGCTAACAATACCAAACACAAAACAAGGTCCTGCTGCGTCATCCTCCCAGTGACTTCCTGTTAACTAACAACACCAAACACAGAACAAACCAGCGAATCAGAAATTGTTTCAGAGGCCAGCATCTCCTGTTTCTCTGAGTCACAGATTAGGCAACTGGCACTCAGAGAGCCGCCCTGAACGGGTGTTCAGTTCAGAGGAGGGATGGGAGTCAACTCTGACATCAAAGTGAGAGAGAGGGAGAAAAGGTATGAAAGAGGGAGTGAGAGACAGACGGGGGAGAGAAAGAGACATTCTTGTTTGAAGTGGCTCAATGGGGTGGCAGGTAGCCTTGTGGTCAGAGCGTTGGGCCAGTAACCAAAAGGTTACTAGATCGAATCTCCGAGCTGACAAGGTAAAAATCTGTCGTTCTGCCCCTGAACAAGGCAGTTAGCCCACTGTTCCTAGGCCATCATTGTAAATAAGGATGTGTTCTTAACTAACTTGCCTAGTTAAATAAAGGTATAACACAAGAAATGTAAAAACAACAAGCAAAGCAAAACCCCAAACAGACAAAGACAGAGACAGTTCAAGTGTACACAGAAAGGAGAATGGATAGATCATCTTCCATTACTGTGACACTTCTACTTGACAAGTGATCTATAATGAGCACACCAGGTGACGGTGACTCACCGTGGCTGGAAGGCATGCCCATGGTTACAAGGATGAATCAACATTCTTTTAACTGTCACAATCTGACAACAGTTTTGCAACACAGGGCTCTTGTAATATTTTCATTAAAGGAAAAACTCCACCCCAAAAATGATCTTTTGGTATTTGTTTCTATTTGTAGGGAAATACCAACAATGATGAGACCGCCTACAGGGAGGAGGTGAGGGCACTCGGAGTGTGGTGTCGGGTAAACAACCTCTCACTCAACGTCAACAAAACAAAGGAGATGATTGTGGACTTCAGGAAACAGCAGAGGGAGCAGCCCCATTATCCACATCAAAGGGACAGTAGTGGAGAAGGTAGAAATGTTTAAGTTCCTCGGTTTACACATCACAGACAAACTGAAATTGTGCACATTTGTGCACATTTGTGGTCTGCTGGAGGTCATTTTGCAGGGCTCTGGCAGTGCACCTCCTTGCACAAAGGTGGAGGTAGTGGTCCTGCTGCTGGGTTGTTGCCCTCCTACGGCCTCCTCCACGTCTCCTGATGTACTGGCCTGTCTCCTGGTAGCGCCTCCATGCTCTGGACACTACGCTGACAGACACAGCAAACCTTCTTGCCACAGCTCGCATTGATGTGCCATCCTGGATGAGCTGCACTACCTGAGCCACTTGTGTGGGTTGTAGACTCCGTCTCATGCTACCACTAGAGTGAAAGCACCGCCAGCATTCAAAAGTGACCAAAACATCAGCCAGGAAGCATAGGAACTGAGAAGTGGTCTGTGGTCACCACATGCAGAACCACTCCTTTATTGGGGGTGTCTTGCTAATTGACTATAATTTCCACCTTTTGTCTATTCCATTTGCACAACAGCATGTGAAATTTATTGTCAATCAGTGTTGCTTCCTAAGTGGACAGTTTGATTTCACAGAAGTGTGATTGACTTGGAGTTACATTGTGTTGTTAAAGTGTTCCCTTTATTTTTTTTAGCAGTGTACATCTAACATTACATCAGTCAGGTCTATGAGATCTCTTTAGGGAGGGTTGGTCAGGTCTACCAGATCTCTTTAGGGAAGGTTGGTTAGGTCTATGAAATCTCTTTAGGGAGGGTTAGTCAGGTCTACCAGATCTCTTTAGGGAGGGTCGGTCAGGTCTACCAGATCTCTTTAGGGAGGGTTAGTCAGGTCTACCAGATCTCTTTAGGGAGGGTTGGTCAGGTCTATCAGATCTCTTTAGGGAGGGTCGGTCAGGTCTACCAGATCTCTTTAGGGAGGGTTAGTCAGGTCTATCAGATCTCTTTAGGGAGGGTCGGTCAGGTCTATGAGATCTCTTTAGGGAGGGTCGGTCAGGTCTACCAGATCTCTTTAGGGAGGGTCGGTCAGGTCTACCAGATCTCTTTAGGGAGGGTTAGTCAGGTCTATGAGATCTCTTTAGAGAGGGTTGGTCAGGTCTACCAGATCTCTTTAGGGAGGGTTGGTCAGGTCTTTGAGATCTCTTTAGGGAGGGTTAGTCAGGTCTACCAGATCTCTTTAGGGAGGGTTGGTCAGGTCTATCAGATCTCTTTAGGGAGGGTTGGTCAGGTCTATCAGATCTCTTTAGGGAGGGTTGGTCAGGTCTATCAGATCTCTTTAGGGAGGGTTGGTCAGGTCTATCAGATCTCTTTAGGGAGGGTTAGTCAGGTCTACCAGATCTCTTTAGGGAGGGTTGGTCAGGTCTATCAGATCTCTTTAGGGAGGGTTGGTCAGGTCTATCAGATCTCTTTAGGGAGGGTTGGTCAGGTCTATCAGATCTCTTTAGGGAGGGTTGGTCAGGTCTATCAGATCTCTTTATGGAGGGTCGGTCAGGTCTATGAGATCTCTTTAGGGAGGGTTGGTCAGGTCTATGAGATCTCTTTAGGGAGGGTCGGTCAGGTCTATCAGATCTCTTTAGGGAGGGTTGGTCAGGTCTATGAGATCTCTTTAGGGAGGGTCGGTCAGGTCTATCAGATCTCTTTAGGGAGGGTTGGTCAGGTCTATGAGATCTCTTTAGGGAGGGTCGGTCAGGTCTATCAGATCTCTTTAGGGAGGGTTGGTCAGGTCTACCAGATCTCTTTAGGGAGGGTCGGTCAGGTCTATCAGATCTCTTTAGGGAGGGTTGGTCAGGTCTATGAGATCTCTTTAGGGAGGGTTTGTCAGGTCTATCAGATCTCTTTAGGGAGGGTTGGTCAGGTCTATGAAATCTCTTTAGGGAGGGTTTGTCAGGTCTATCAGATCTCTTTAGGGAGGGTTGGTCAGGTCTATCAGATCTCTTTAGGGAGGGTTGGTCAGGTCTACCAGATCTCTTTAGGGAGGGTTAGTTAGGTCTACCAGATCTCTTTAGGGAGGGTTGGTCAGGTCTATGAGATCTCTTTAGGGAGGGTTGGTCAGGTCTATGAGATCTCTTTAGGGAGGGTTGGTCAGGTCTATCAGATCTCTTTAGGGAGGGTTGGTCAGGTCTATCAGATCTCTTTAGGGAGGGTTGGTCAGGTCTATGAGATCTCTTTAGGGAGGGTTGGTCAGGTCTATCAGATCTCTTTAGGGAGGATTGGTCAGGTCTATGAGATCTCTTTAGGGAGGGTTGGTCAGGTCTACCAGATCTCTTTAAAGAGGGTTGGTCAGGTCTACCAGATCTCTTTAGGGAGGGTTGGTCAGGTCTATGAGATCTCTTTAGGGAGGGTTGGCCAGGTCTCCGAGATCTCTTTAAAGAGGGTTGGTCAGGTCTCCAAGATCTCTTTAAAGAGGGTTGGTCAGGTCTATGAGATCTCTTTAGGGAGGGTTGGTCAGGTCTATCAGATCTCTTTAGGGAGGGTCGGTCAGGTCTATGAGATCTCTTTAGGGAGGGTTGGTCAGGTCTATGAGATCTCTTTAGGGAGGGTTGGTCAGGTCTATCAGATCTCTTTAGGGAGGGTTGGTCAGGTCTATGAGATCTATTTAGGGAGGGTTGGTCAGGTCTATGAGATCTCTTTAGGGAGGGTTGGTCAGGTCTATGAGATCTCTTTAGGGAGGGTTGGTCAGGTCTATGAGATCTCTTTAGGGAGGGTTGGTCAGGTCTATCAGATCTCTTTAGGGAGGGTTGGTCAGGTCTATGAGATCTCTTTAGGGAGGGTTGGTCAGGTCTATCAGATCTCTTTAGGGAGGGTTAGTCAGGTCTACCAGATCTCTTTAGGGAGGGTCGGTCAGGTCTATGAGATCTCTTTAGGGAGGGTTGGTCAGGTCTATCAGATCTCTTTAGGGAGGGTTGGTCAGGTCTATCAGATCTCTTTAGGGAGGGTCGGTCAGGTCTATCTCTTTTCTTCTTTGTCTGATGCAGTGTCTGGTACTTTGATTCCATTTGATTCCATTGGGGGAGACAGTATAATATTAAAGCCTTTCCAGAGAGAGGCGCAAAGGAGGGAGGAGGGGGCACAAGGGGGCAGGAGGAGGGGGCAGGAGGGGGGGGGGGGCAGGAGGAGGGGCCAAACACACTTGGTTGGCTAAGGATTATTATTGGCAGTACTGGGGTTTCTTTTTGCGAGTATGTGGGGGTTTTTTGGGGGGGGGGGGGGGGGGGGGGGGTTGTGTGTGCCCATGGGCATGTCTGTGAATTATTCATGTTTTCTGGTGCTGTACATCAGAGAATGTGCCTTTGACTAGCATGTTGGCATAACTGTTCATTTTCTCAATGGGTATTGTGTGTGTGTGTGTGTGTGTGTGTGTGTGTGTGTGTGTGTGTGTGTGTGTGTGTGTGTGTGTGTGGTAGGTGATGCGGTTGTTTTTGTGTGTGAGTGTGTGTGTGTGTGTGTGTGTGTGTGTGTGTGTGTGTGTGTGTGTGTGTGTGTGTGTGTGTGTGTGTGTGTGTGTGTGTGTGTGTGTGTGTGTGTGTGTGTGTGTGTGTGTTTAAGGATATCACATTCTCATCACCTCCCTCTGATAAGAGCCCTGCTGTTTTCACATTCTGAAGGAGAGATAAATGTGTTACTTCCTGATCCTCTGATCCTTGGTCATGATGTAATGTGTTACTTCCTGATCCTTGGTCATGATGTAATGTGTTATTTCCTGATCCTCTGATCCTTGGTCATGATGTAATGTGTTACTTCCTGATCCTCTGATCCTTGGTCATGATGTAATGTGTTACTTCCTGGTCCTCTGATCCTTGGTCATGATGTAATGTGTTACTTCCTGGTCTTCTGATCCTTGGTCAAGATGTAATGTGTTACTTCCTGATCCTCTGATCCTTGGTCATGATGTAATGTGTTACTTCCTGATCCTCTGATCCTTGGTCATGATGTAATGTGTTACTTCCTGATCCTCTGATCCTTGGTCATGATGTAATGTGTTACTTCCTGGTCCTCTGATCCTTGGTCATGTAATGTGTTACTTCCTGATCCTCTGATCCTTGGTCATGATGTAATGTGTTACTTCCTGGTCCTCTGATCCTTGGTCATGATGTAATGTGTTACTTCCTGATCCTCTGATCCTTGGTCATGATGTAATGTGTTACTTCCTGATCCTCTGATCCTTGGTCATGATGTAATGTGTTACTTCCTGGTCCTCTGATCCTTGGTCATGATGTAATGTGTTACTTCCTGATCCTCTGATCCTTGGTCATGATGTAATGTGTTACTTCCTGATCCTCTGATCCTTGGTCATGATGCAATGTGTTACTTCCTGGTCCTCTGATCCTTGGTCATGATGTAATGTGTTACTTCCTGATCCTCTGATCCTTGGTCATGATGTAATGTGTTACTTCCTGGTCCTCTGATCCTTGGTCATGATGTAATGTAATGTAATGTTTCATGTTAGAAACGCTTTAAAGACACACACACACAAACACACACACACACTGCTACAGACACACACACACACACACAGCTACAGCCACACACACATGCACGGCGACTACAAAGTATTTTTCAAACCTTCCTCTTTGGTCTTAATGTGTCAATGTGTAGGTCACATGAATAATATATCAGGAGAATTGCTGTCTTACATTGGTTAACCATGAAATCCATAGTTTGATGGCAACTAGGTTGTTTTGGAAGCTGTGCTGCGCCATTTTCCCTACGTTTTCCTCTACTTGGGCCAGTTCTGCAGCTCTCCGGCTCTCCGGCTCTCCGGCGCTCCGGCGCTCCGGCGCTCCGGCGCTCCGGCTCTCCGGCTCTCCGGCGCTCCGGCGCTCCGGCTCTCCGGCTCTCCGGCGCTCCGGCGCTCCGGCTCTCCGGCTCTCCGGCTCTCCGGCTCTCCGGCGCTCCGGCTCTCCGGCTCTCCGGCTCTCCGGCGCTCCGGCTCTCCGGCGCTCCGGCGCTCCGGCTTTCCGGCGCTCCGGCTCTCCGGCTCTCCGGCTCTCCGGTTCTCCGGCTCTCCGGCGCTCCGGCTCTCCGGCTCTCCGGCGCTCCGACGCTCCGGCTCTCCGGCTCTCCGGCCCTCCGGCGCTCCGGCGCTCCGGCTCTCCGGCTCTCCGGCTCTCCGGCTCTCCGGCTCTCCGGCTCTCCGGCTCTCCGGCTCTCTAGCAATTTGAGTTCAACCATTGAGCTTCAGTCCCTTGCCAGCTAACAAGATGCACATGATCAGATCTCTGTTGGGCGCGTCTGTTAGAGCAGAGAGAAAGAGAGCAGTGACACGGTGCACATATCTACACATGACACCATTTTACACCATTTTAGAGATCCACTTTTGCCTCGCTATTTCCAGATACACTGGATAAAAAGTAAACAAAGAACTGGAAAATCTCTATAAATTGGAGCTGAATCTTCTTAAACAGGATATTTTTTATTTATTTATTTTTTATTGTTTATTTTACTAGGCAAGTTTTGATGTCTTAACTATTATTCTACAATGTAGAAAATAGTACAAATAAAGAGAAACCCTATGATGAGTTGTTGAAGAATATAACTTAGAAACACCTCATGAGTTTAGTTCAGCTGTCCTACTCCATTAGAACTCTACATATAAACTTGTTCTACTCCAGTGTTTGTAAACATTGTAAATATAAACAAACATTGTATAGCCTCATAACATGGTTAAAACTATAATGTTGATATCATGGATGGTCAGTCCTGTATAGCCTCATAACATGGTTAAAACTATAATGTTGATATCATGGATGGTCAGTCCTGTATAGCCTCATAACATGGTTAAAACTATCATTTTGATATCATGGATGGTCAGTCCTGTAGAGCCTCATAACATGGTTAAAACTATCATTTTGATATCATGGATGGTCAATCCTGTATAGCCTCATAACATGGTTAAAACTATCATTTTGATATCATGGATGGTCAATCCTGTATAGCCTCATAACATGGTTAAAACTATCATTTTGATATCATGGATGGTCAGTCCTGTAGAGCCTCATAACATGGTTAAAACTATCATTTTGATATCATGGATGGTCAATCCTGTATAGCCTCATAACATGGTTAAAACTATCATTTTGATATCATGGATGGTCAGTCCTGTAGAGCCTCATAACATGGTTAAAACTATCATTTTGACTTCACGGATGGTCAGTCCTTGCATCCATAGCTCTGTCTATTTTCTGAGAGTGGTTACATTTCTCCAGGCCCATCCCTCAGCGTTTTACCAAAACACAGGCTGGGCGGCCATTTTGTTATTGTTTCATCTGTGGCTTTGCCCTTTAAATGTGTCTGTCTTGCTCTCCTCTCTCCTGTCTCAGTATGTCAGATTACACACATAGTCAAAACAAGCACTAGGATATTCCATAGTGTTTCATAAGTATTAAGTATTTAAAGGCTTCTTATGTTTTCTGTCCCCCCTCCCCCACCCCCCCACCTTCAAAAAAGAAGTAGACATGTTTTGATAATGGTCTGTTTTGATTAATATCAATGAGGTTAACCTGTCTAGGCTGAGGGTGCCGCTAGCGGCACTCCCCCCCCACCCCCACTGAAAAGGCAGAGCCGCAAAATTCAAAAAAAATATATTTTTTAAATATTTAACTTTCACACATTAAAGTCCAATACAGCTAATGAAAGACACAGATCTTGTGAATCCAGCCAACATGTCCGATTTTTAAAATGTTTTACAGGGAAGACACAATATGTAAAGATGTAAATCTATTACCTAAAAACACATTAGCATAATCCACCATCTTTTATTTGTCCACCAACACCAGTAGTGTCATAGCTGTCGCTCTCCTCATCCTCGGAAGAGGTGAGGAGAGAAGGATCTTCTGACCAAAATGCGGAGTCCGGGAAATATGCCATCTTTATTTATTAATAACGAAAACTGATGACACGAAAACAAACACTTTCAAAACTTACAAAATAACAAAACGACGTACAACGGAACCTGAACATAAACTTACATAGACAAACGTAAACTCACGAACAGGAACGGACATCGAAACATACGAACAGCCCAACAGCTCCAAAAGTGAATATATCGAACACAAACGAAGACATCACAAGAGACAATCACCCACACCAAACAGTGAAAATGCCCTACCTAAATATGACTCTTGATTAGAGGAAAATGCAAACCACCTGCCTCTAATCAAGAGCCATACCAGGCAAACCGAAACCAACATAGAAACAGATAACATAGACTGCCCACCCAAAACACATGCCCTGACCATAAACACATAAAAAACAACATAAAACAGGTCAGGACTGTTACAGTACCCCCCCCTCAAGATGCGCACGCCGGGCGCACAAGCACAAAGTCCAGGGGAGGGTCCGGGTGGGCAGTTGACCACGGTGGTGGTTCCGGCTCAGGACGCTGTCCCCATACCACCATAGTCACTCCCCTCTTCTGTCTACCCCCTCTAATGACCACCCTAACACTACCCTCCCCTAAATAAACAGCTAGCACCGGGACAAGGGGCAGCACCGGGACAAGGGGTAGCACCGGGACAAGGGGTAGCACCGGGACAAGGGGCAGCACTAGAACAAGGGGCAGCACCGGGACAAGGGGCAACACCGGGACAAGGGGCAACACCGGGACAAGGGGCAGATCCCAGCTGAAGGACTCTGGCAGGTCCTGTTTGGACGGCTCTGGCAGGTTCATGCAGGCTGACGGCTCTCGACGCTCATGGCAGACTGACGGCTCTCGACGCTCATGGCAGGCTGACGGCTCTCGACGCTCATGGCAGGCTGACGGCTCTCGACGCTCATGGCAGGCTGACGGCTCTCGACGCTCATGGCAGGCTGACGGCTCTCGACGCTCATGGCTCTCTGACGGCTCTGGCTGCTCATGGCTCTCTGACGGCTCTGGCTGCTCATGGCTCTCTGACGGCTCTGGCTGCTCATGGCTCTCTGACGGCTCTGGCTGCTCATGGCTCTCTGACGGCTCTGGCTGCTCATGGCTCTCTGACGGCTCTGGCTGCTCATGGCTCTCTGACGGCTCTGGCTGCTCATGGCTCGCTGGCGGCTCTGGCAGATCCTGTCTGGTTGGCGGCTCTGGCAGATCCTGTCTGGTTGGCGGCTCTGGCAGATCCTGTCTGGTTGGCGGCTCTGGCAGATCCTGTCTGGTTGGCGGCTCTGGCAGATCCTGTCTGGTTGGCGGCTCTGGCAGATCCTGTCTGGCTGACGGCTCTAGCGGCTCCTGTCTGGCTGACGGCTCTAGCGGCTCCTGTCTGACGGATGGCTCTGTAGGCTCATGGCAGACGGGCGGCTTTGCAGGCTCATGGCAGACGGGCGGCTTTGCAGGCTCATGGCAGACGGATGGCTCAGACGGCGCTGGGGAGACGGATGGCTCAGATGGCGCTGGAGAGACGGATGGCTCAGATGGCGCTGGGGAGACGGATGGCTCAGATGGCGCTGGGGAGACGGATGGCTCAGATGGCGCTGGGGAGACGGATGGCTCAGATGGCGCTGGGGAGACAGATAGCTCTGTAGGGAGGAGAAGGAGAGACAGCCTGGTGCGTGGTCTAGGCACCGGCTGCGCTGGAGAGGAGGAAACAGCAGGAGAGAGAACCCGGAGAGACAGCCTGGTACGGGGGGCTGCCACCGGAGGACTGGTACATGGAGGTGGCACCGGATATACCGGACCGTGAAGGAGGACACGTGCTCTTGAGCACCGAGCCTCCCCAACCCTACCAGGTTGAATGAACCCCGTAGCCCTGCCAGTGCGGCGAGGTGGAATAGCCCGCACTAGGCTATGCAGGCGAACCGGGGACACCACCTGTAAGGCTGGTGCCATGTACACCGGCCCGAGGAGACGTACTGGAGACCAGCTACGTTGGGCCGGCTTCATGGCACCCGGCTCGATGCCCAACCTAGCCCTCCCAGTGCGGCAAGGTGGAATAGCCCGCACTGGGCTAAGCACGCGTACTGGGGACACCGTGCGCTTTACCGCATAACACGGTGTCTTACCAGTACGACGCCTTCTACCTCCACGGTAAGCACGGGGAGTTGGCTCGGGTATCCTACCCGGCTTTGCCACACTCCTCGTGTGCCCCCCCCCAAGAAATTTTTGGGTCTTACTCACGGGCTCCCAACCGCGTCGTCGCGCTGCCTCCTCATACCAGCGCTCCTGGGCTGTGGCTGCCCTCTTCTCCTCCTTAGGACGGCGATATTCCCCTGGTTGAGCCCAAGGTCCTCTACCGTCCAAGATCTCCTCCCAAGTCCAGAAATCCTTATTGCTCCGTCGAGCATTCCCATACCGCTTGGTCTCTGTATTTTGGTGGGTGATTCTGTCATAGCTGTCGCTCTCCTCATCCTCGGAAGAGGTGAGGAGAGAAGGATCTTCTGACCAAAATGCGGAGTCCGGGAAATATGCCATCTTTATTTATTAATAACGAAAACTGATGACACGAAAACAAACACTTTCAAAACTTACAAAATAACAAAACGACGTACAACGGAACCTGAACATAAACTTACATAGACAAACGTAAACTCACGAACAGGAACGGACATCGAAACATACGAACAGCCCAACAGCTCCAAAAGTGAATATATCGAACACAAACGAAGACATCACAAGAGACAATCACCCACACCAAACAGTGAAAATGCCCTACCTAAATATGACTCTTGATTAGAGGAAAATGCAAACCACCTGCCTCTAATCAAGAGCCATACCAGGCAAACCGAAACCAACATAGAAACAGATAACATAGACTGCCCACCCAAAACACATGCCCTGACCATAAACACATAAAAAACAACATAAAACAGGTCAGGACTGTTACAAGTAGCTATCACCAATTCGGCTAAACTAAGATATTTATAGCCCCTAACCAAGAAAAAAACTCATCAGATGACAGTCTGATAACATATTTATGGTATGGGATAGGTTTTGTTAGAAAAATGTGCATATTTCAGGTAGATGGCATAGGTTACAATTGCACCCACCGTCACAAATGGACTAGAATAACTACATAGAGCAACGTGTTTACCTACTTACTAATCATCAAACATTTCGTAAAAATACACAGCATACACTAATCGAAAGACACAGATCCTGTGAATACAGACAATATTTCAGATTTTCTAAGTGTCTTACAGCGAAAACACAATAAATCGTTATATTAGCATAGCACATAGCACATAGCAGCCCAGCATTGATTCTAGCCAAAGTGAGCGATAACGTCAACATCGCCAAAATATATTAATTTTTTCACTAACCTTCTCAGAATTCTTCAGATGACACTCCTGTAACATCATATTACACAATCCATATAGAGTTTGATCGAAAATGTGCATATTTAGCCACCAAAATCATGGTTAGACAATGTGAAATGTAGCCCAGCTGGTGAGAAAATGTCCGTGCGCCATATTAGACAGTGATCTACTCTTATACATAAATACTCATAAACGTGACTAAAAAATATAGGGTGGACAGGGATTGATAGACAATTTAATTCTTAATACAATCGCGGAATTACATTTTTAAATTATCCTTACTTTTCAATACAGTTTGCGCCAAGCGAAGCTACGTCAAAAAACATGGCGTCCTAAGCCACTAACATTTTTCGACAGAAACACGATTTATCATAATAAAAATGTCCTACTTTGAGCTGTTCTTCCATCAGTATCTTGGGCAAAGGATCCTTTCTTGGTCTAATCGTCTTTTGGTGGAAAGCTGTCCTCTTGCCATGTGGAAATGCCAACTGCGTTCGGGATGAACTGGAAGCGTGCCCAGCAATTCACAGCGTTTCAGAAATAAATGTCCCAAAATCGCACTAAACGGATATAAATTGCTATAAAACGCTTTAAATTAACTACCTTATGATGTTTTTAACTCCTATAACGAGTAGAAACATGACCAGAGTAATATTACTCCCTCCACTAATGCTTGGAACAAGTGCGGGTCGATGTCCTCCAGGCGCATGACGCAGCAAGAAAAGAGTTCCTAGCTACAGGGTTTTTTAATTTGTAGTGCCTGTGAACGCGCAATCGACCCCATTCAAATCGTCATCACGTAAAGGCATCCAGGGGAAGACGTAAGCAGTGTCCGTATACTCATAGCAATAACTGTGGCCTTTTAACTGACTCCAGATCAGGGGCCAACATTTCTGAAATCTGACTCCATGTCAGGGAAATTGCTGTAGAATGGGTTCTGTTCCACTTAGAGACAAAATTTCAACTCCTATAGAAACTATAGACTGTTTTCTATCCAATAATAATAATAATATGCATATTGTACGATCAAGAATTTTGTGGGAAGCCGTTTCAAAAATTACACGATTAGCATAAATAGTGACAACAGCGCCCCCAGCCTCAACAGGTTAAATTTGGATGTTGGTTCTGTGTTTGTCAGGCAGGTACGGGGTTGGAGATGACACCAACTGCTGTATTTGACGCATTGTGGAAGGGGCTAAAACTGAGGCAGAGGCAGAAGATGAGGCAGAGGAAGAGGCAGAGGCAGAAGCTGAGGCAGAAGCTGAGGCAGAAGTTGAGGCAGAAGTTGAGGCAGAAGATGAGGCAGAAGATGAGGCAGAAGATGAGGCAGAAGCGGAATCTGAGGCAGAATCTGAGGCAGAATCTGAGGCAGAAGTTGAGGCAGAAGCTGAGGCTACGGTAGCGTATGTCAGAGATGGAGCTAGGGTTCAATTCAATCCCTATCGCTGAAGTATCACGGAAGATCTGCCTAAGAATGTAAAGGGCATTTTGGATTGAGCAGACATATGCAGCGTTTACCGTGAATGTAGTCTCCGTAACCGTGGGAACGTTGCCTTTAATTGTCAATAGCGCTATGACTCGGATCTCCTGTGCTACAGACTGAGTAGAGTCCCTAGTGTGTTTATATGGAGCAGGAAGAGAAGCTAAGGATGATTACCAAACACAGTGTTCCATGACACCCCCCTGTACAGCCACAGCTGTAACCCCTGTAGAGCTTCGCCTCAGACAACGTTGAAAGGATGTCAAGACAGTGAGTTGATATAGGATGTGTAACCACAGATGTGTTGACCCAGTCTACTTCCCTTGTATTAATGTGTTTACCTCTTTCTGGAATTACGTCCCACTTCCTAGTGGCCTAGGAACGCACGCGCGCGCACACAGTAGAGTAGAGTAGCTGAGGAAATGTCAAGCATGACAATCAGATGGAGTGTGGAGAACAGCTGGAATTAAATCCTCTTATTCATATCTCCTGGAGAGAGGGACGGAGAAATGGAGGAGAAGGAGGAAGTGAGAGAGAAAGGAAAGGGAAGGCTGAGGGCAAGGATTGGGATTGGTTAGGAACCAGGGGGTTAGGGGAGTAAAGGAATAATCTCCCTGAGAGAGAGAGAGAGAGAGAGAGAGAGAGAGAGAGAGAGAGAGAGAGAGAGAGAGAGAGAGAGAGAGAGAGAGAGAGAGAGAGAGAGAGAAAGAGAGAGAGAGAGAGAGAGAGAGAGACAGGGCTGGGGCGAGAGAGAGAGAGAGCTGGGGCGAGAGAGAGAGAGAGAGAGCGAGGGCTGGGGCGAGAGAGAGAGAGAGAGAGAGAGAGCCAGGGCTGGGGCGAGAGAGAGAGAGAGAGAGCCAGGGCTGGGGCGAGAGAGAGAGAGAGAGAGAGAGCCAGGGCTGGGGCGAGAGAGAGAGAGAGAGAGAGAGACAGGGCTGGGGCGAGAGAGAGAGAGAGAGAGAGAGCCAGGGCTGGGGCGAGAGAGAGAGAGAGAGAGAGAGCCAGGGCTGGGGCGAGAGAGAGAGAGAGAGAGAGCCAGGGCTGGGGCGAGAGAGAGAGAGAGAGAGAGCCAGGGCTGGGGCGAGAGAGAGAGAGAGAGAGAGAGAGCCAGGGCTGGGGCGAGAGAGAGAGCCAGGGCTGGGGCGAGAGAGAGAGCCAGGGCTGGGGCGAGAGAGAGAGTTAGGGCTGGGGCGAGAGAGAGAGCAAAGTAATGTTGATAATATTTCCCATTTAGCTTAGTTTTGTTTTGTCTTTCATACCAGGTCATATGTCTTCTCAAGACATGTTGACACTGGTCTACTACCATTGATTTAATGTATTGTTGTTCTGATTAATATTGTTGTTGTAGTTGTTGTTAATGGTAATCCCATGTCCACTACTACTATTATTATTACTGTTGGTCCCACCATTTATTTATATATAAATACATATATATTTTGTATATATATATACATATATATTTGATTTTTATTTTTTTATATGTATACTTTGACAATGTAAGTAATAATGAACTTGCCATGTCAATAAAGTCAATTGAATTGAATTGAATTGAATTGAGAGCCAAGGCTGGGGTGAGAGAGAGAGCCAAGGCTGGGGTGAGAGAGAGAGCCAAGGCTGGGGTGAGAGAGAGAGCCAAGGCTGGGGTGAGAGAGAGAGCCAAGGCTGGGGTGAGAGAGAGAGCCGAGGCTGGGGTGAGAGAGAGAGTTAGGGCTGGGTTGAGAGAGAGAGCCAAGGCTGGGGCGAGAGAGAGAGTCAAGGCTTGGGTGAGAGAGAGAGAGAGAGAGAGAGGGAGTAAACTTTACACTCACAGAAGTTCCAAAATAATAAAGACATATCAAATGTCATATTATTTATATATACAGTGTTGTAATGATGTGCAAATGGTTCAAGTACTCCCTGTCTCGCTCTCTGTCTATCTGTCTCTCTCTGTCTCTGTCTCTCTCTGTCTCTGTATCTGTCTCTCTCTCTGTGTATCTCTCTCTCTCTCTGTGTATCTGTCTCTCTCTGTCTCTGTCTCTCTCTCTGTGTATCTGTCTCTCTCTGTCTCTGTCTCTCTCTCTGTGTATCTCTCTCTCTCTCTCTCTCTCTGTGTATCTGTCTCTCTCTGTCTCTCTCTGTGTGTATCTGTCTCTCTCTGTCTCTGTCTCTCTCTCAATTCAATTCAATTCAATTCAATTGACTTTATTGACATGGTAAGTTTGTTATTACTTACATTGTCAAAGTATACATATCGAAAAATAAAAATCAAATATATATGTATATATATACAAAATATATATATATATTTATATATAAATAAATGGTGGGACCAACAGCAATAATAACAGTAGTAGTGGACATGGGATCACCATTAACAACAACTACAACAACAATATTAATCAGAACAACAAAACATTAAATCAATGGTAGTAGACCAGTGTCAATATGACTTGAGAAGACATATGACCTGGTATGAAAGACAAAACAAAACTAAGCTAAATGGGAAATATTATCAATATTACTTTGCATTTTTCACTGGCTGTCCCTCAGGTTGTGGCAGAAGGACACATATTTGGCTTTTCACCCAATAAATATTAGATTTTTTCTTCATCTTTTATAGTTTCAAATTCTTTGTATTGAGTTATAATTTTGGGAAAGAAATATGCTCTTAGGTCTGAGTATTTGTCACAGTGTAGTAGGAAATGCACCTCTGTCTCTACCTCTCCTCTGGAGCAGAGTGAGCACAGCCTGTCCTCTCTGGGCAGCCAGGTTTGTCTGTGACGACCGGTCTCTATAGCCAGACGGTGCTCACTGAGTCTGTACCTAGTCAATGTTTTCCTCAGTTTTCTATCAGTCACAGTGGTCAGATAGTCTGCCACCATGTACTGTCTGTTTAGAGCCAAATAGCATTGAAGTTTACTTTGATTTTTTGTGGTGTCTTTCCAATAGGTTATATATTTTTATTTTGTTTTGTGATGATTTGGTTGGGCCAGATTTTCTGAGGGCTGTCCCGAGGCTCTATGGGGTTGGTTTGGGTTGGTGAACTGAGCCTCAGAACCAGCTGGCTGAGGGGACTCTTCTCTGGTTTCATCTCTTGACATTGTAGAGCTGTGTGATGGAATGTTTTAGGGTCACTTGTTTTTAGATGGTTGTAAAATTTGATGGCTCTTTTTTCTATTCGAATGAGGAGGTCGGTATTGGCCCAATTCTGCCCTACATGCGTTATTTGGAGTTTTTCTTTGTACTTGCAATACAGTCTTGCAAAACTCTGCATGCAATATTTCAGTTGGATGTTTGTCCCATTTAGTAAATTCATTATTAGAGAGTGGACCCCATACTTCACTGCCATATAGAGCAATTGGTTCTATAACTGATTGAAAAATTTTGAGCCAGATTCTAATTGGAATTTCAATTTTGATGTTCCTTTTAATGGCATAGAATGCTCTTCTTGCTTTGTCTCTCAGCTCATTCACAGCCATGTGAAAGCTACCTGTGTTGCTCATATTTAGTCCTAGATATGTGTAGTTTTTGGTGTGTTCTAATAGAACTGTGTCCAAATAGAATTTATATTTGTCATCCTTATTTCCCAACCTTTTTTGGAATATCATTATATTTGTTTTTTTAAGGTTAACTGTCAGAGCCCAGGTCTGACAGAACCTGTGAAGACGATCTAGGTGCTGCTGTAACCCCTCTTTAGTGGGAGACAGCAGCACCAGGTCATCTGCGTACAGCAGACACTGATTTCAGTGTTGTGTAGGGTGATACCAGGTGCTGCCGATTCTTCTAATGTTTTTGCCAATTCATTAATGTAGATGTTAAATAATGTTGGACTTGTTGGGCAGCCCTGTTTCACTCCCCGCCCCTGAGAGAAGAAGTCTGTTTGCTTGTTGCCAATTTTAACCGCACATTTGTTTTTAGTGTACATTGATTTAATAAAATCATATGTTTTCCTTCCAATACCACTTTCTATTAGTTATTAATAATTCAAGGATTTGTAATTTTTCTTGTATATCTTTTTGTTCTGGGCTCTTTGTTATATTGCTGTAGAGGTTTGCAAAGTGATTTCTCCACATATCCCCATTTTGGATAGCCAATTCCTCATGATGAGGTTTGTTTAATTTATTCCAATTCTCCCAGAAGTGGTTTGATTCTATGGATTCCTCAATTCCATCCAGCTGATTTCTAATGTGCTGTTCCTTTTTTGTTCTTAGGGTGCGTTTGTATTGCTTCAGTGTTTCCCTATATTGAAGGCGTATATTTTTGTTGTCTGGTTCTCTGTGTTTTTGATTAGATATATTTCTCAATGACTTTCTTAGATTTTTGCAATCATTATCAAACCATTTTTCATTATCTGTTATTTTTGGTTTGCTCTTATGCTTCTTTAGATTAGCCAAGGAGGCTAATTTGTCAAATATAAAGTTTATGTTTCTAACGGCCAAATTTACACCTTCATTGCTGAAGGAGAATGTTAAGGCTAAAAAGTCTCTCGCTCTCTCTCTGTGTATCTGTCTGTCTCTGTCTCTGTCTCTGTCTCTGTCTCTCTCTCTGTGTATCTGTCTCTCTCTGTGTATCTGTCTCTCTCTGTCTCTGTATCTGTCTCTCTCTGTCTCTGTATCTGTCTCTCTCTCTGTGTATCTGTCTCTCTCTCTGTGTATCTGTCTCTCTGTGTATCTGTCTTTCTCTGTCTCTGTATCTGTCTCTCTCTGTCTCTCTCTGTATCTGTCTCTCTCTGTATCTGTCTCTCTCTGTGTATCTGTCTCTCTCTGTGTATCTCTCTCTCTCTCTCTGTGTATCTGTCTCTCTCTGTCTCTGTATCTGTCTCTCTCTGTCTCTGTATCTGTCTCTCTGTCTCTGTCTCTGTCTCTGTGTATCTGTCTCTCTCTGTGTATCTGTCTCTTTCTGTCTCTGTATCTGTCTCTCTCTCTGTGTATCTGTCTCTCTCTCTGTGTATCTGTCTCTCGCTGTCTCTGTATCTGTCTCTCTCTGTGTATCTGTCTCTCTCTGTGTATCTGTCTCTGTCTCTGTCTCTCTCTCTTTCTCCATCTCTCTCTGTCTCTGTATCTGTCTCTCTCTCTCTGTGTATCTGTCTCTCTGTATCTGTATCTGTCCCTCTCTCTGTGTTTCTGTCTCTCTCTGTGTATCTGTCTCTGTCTCTGTCTCTCTCTCTTTCTCCATCTCTCTCTCTCTCTCTCTCTGTATCTGTCTCTCTCTCCATCTCTCTCTCTCTATGTCTCTCTCTCTATGTCCTTCCGTCCCCCTCTATCTCTCTCTGTCTCTCAATTTCAATTCAATTCAATTAGCTTTATTGGCATGATGTAACAACATATACGGATGTTGTAGAGCATGAACCTGCAGGAGCAAGTCACTACTACTTTGATGTTTGCTGACGTTCTTTGGAACGTCTACATTTAAAAAAAAACTTGAATAAATCAATGTAATATACACCATCACAATAAATCCATTATTTATTTTAGTCATGTCTAAAGAAACATTATGATATGAAGAAAATGTGTTTCAGAAGAACAGAATGTGAGTTGGTCTACTGTATGTTATCTGGCTATGCTCCATGTTATATAGGCTGTAGGCTTGTTCATTTAGCAGACTAGATACTGTATGTTATCTGGTTATGATATAGACTGTAGGCTTGTTCATTTATCAGACAAGATACTGTATGTTATCTGGCTATGATATAGACTGTAGGCTTGTTCATTTATCAGACTAGATAATGTATGTTATCTGGCTATGCTCTATGATATAGACTGTAGACTTGTTCATTTATCAGACTAGATACTGTATGTTATCTGACTATGCTCTATGATATAGACTGTAGACTTGTTCATTTATCAGACTAGATACTGTATGTTATCTGACTATGCTCCATGTTATATAGGCTGTAGGCTTGTTCATTTAGCTGACAAGATATGCTCATTAATCCGGTGCCATTATTGTATATGATTTTATAGTAAGAATAATATAATTGAACTTATAATATAAATTATATTGTTGCCATTCAAAAGCAAGAGTGCGTGCATATGAAGTGGCAATGTTGAGTATAAAAGTGATTATTTGAAACAGGTCCTATACCTAAGATTTAGAGTTAGTTGGCAACTTTAGTTGTGAACGATACAAACCTTAGAATGTCTTTTTTAATATTTGTCTGATTTATTTGTGATTACTATCTCTGGAAGTTTGTCTTTACTGCCTGTGTTCTGGTGGGCCGAAGACATCCTTCATCACTGTTGTCAGAATCTGTTGACTCAAAGACAGGCAGTGCTGACCAGATGCTTGAAACCTGATCTTCCTTGCACAACTCAGTATGAGGATAGATTGAGGGAACCAAGGCTCCACAGTTGCATGATGCTACTATCGGCTATTGATGATTTGAGAAAGTAGCAACAAAAAAAACTTGAGAAAAAAAAACATTTGCTCTCTGTTCCTCGCCTCAGGCTGCATAGGCTGTTCTCTCATCAAGTGATCATATTTTCAACCATCAGATTATTCTCAATCAAATCTTGTCTTTACTAATATGTCAGATTAGTTTATGATATAGAATGGCCCATTATCAGAATGAGCAAGAACTGGGTCTGAGAAAAAAGCAAAGACATGTTGTCCGTATGCACCGGAACAGCGAACGGAGGCCTCTTTTCCTCCTCAACATTTAGTCTCTCTGATCTCAGGGTGAAATGTCACCCACACGTCACATGATGGTGAGAACCACGCATTGGGTCCTGACTCACGGAGATGACTGCCCATGTTAACAGTTACCCCTGAGGCTTTCTCACCATGCGCAAACACACACAAATGCACACACCTACATGGATGCCCGCCCGCACACAGAGACAGAGAGAGAGAGAGAGAGAGAGACAGGCCCTCTGACAGAGAGAGAGGGAGAGCGAGGGAGAGAGAGAGACAGAGAGAGAGAGAGAGAGAGAGAGTGCTAAGGCTGGGGTGAGCGAGAGAGCTAGGGCTGGGTTGAGAGAGAGAGCCAAGGCTGGGGCGAGAGAGAGAGAGACACTGTCAATCACCACATTCTTATTGGCATACTCAACAGCCTTGGTTTCTCAAATGACTGCCTCGCCTGGTTCACCAATTACTTCTCTGAGTTCAGTGTGTCAAATCGGAGGGCCTGTTGTCCGGACCTCTGGCAGACTCTATTCCAGACTCATAATAAGCATCTCCAATCCAAAATTAAATCTTATTTCGCAACAAAGCATCCTTCACTCATGCTGCCAAACATACCCTCATAAAACTGACAATCCTACCGATCCTCGACTTTGGCGATGTCATTTACAAAATAGCCTCCAACACTCTACTCAACAAATTGGATGCAGTCTATCACAGTGCCATCCGTTTTGTCACCATAGCCCCATAAACTACCCACCCTCTCTTTGCTGGCCCTCGCTTCATACTCGTCGCCAAACCCACTGGTTCCAGGTCATCTACAAGTCTTTGCTAGGTAGAGCCCCGCCTTATCTCAGCTCACTGGTCACCATAGCAGCACCCACCCGTAGCACGCGCTCCAGCAGGTATATTTCACTGGTCACCCGCAAAGCCAAATCTTCCTTTGGCCGCCTTTCCTTCCAGTTCTCTGCTGCCAATGACTGGAACGAACTGCGAAAATCACTGAAGCTGGAGACATATCTCCTCACTAACTTTAATCACCAGCTGTCAGAGCAGCTCAGAGATCACTGCACCTGTACATAGCTCATCTTTAAATAGCCCATCCAACCATCCCCATACTGTATTTATTTATTTATCTTGCTCCTTTGCACCCCAATATCTCTACTTGCACATTCATCTTCTGCACATTCTACCATTCCAGTGTTTAATGGCTATATTGTAATTACTTCGCCACCATGGTCTATTTATTGTCTTACCTCCCTTATCTTACCTCATTTGCACACACTGTATATGGACTTTTTTCTACTGTATGTTTATTTATTGACTGTATGTTTGTCCATGTGTAAATCTGTGTTGTTGTATGTGTTAAACGGCTTTGCTTTATCTTGGCCAGGTCACAGTTGTAAATGAGAACTTGTTCTCAACTCTCCTACCCAGTTAAATAAAGGTGAAATAAAAAACGTACAATAGTATACCACGGCGACATCCTGTCCATGGAGAAAATCTGAACCCCAGACTGTATATACACACAGACAGAGAGAGAGACAGAGAAAGAGACAGAGGAGAGAGAGAGACAGACAGAGACAGAGACAGACAGACAGAGACAGAAAGAGACAGACAGAGACAGAGACAGAGAAACGGCAAGATGGAGAGACAGAGACAGACAGAGACAGAGACAGACAGAGACAGACAGAGACAGAGACAGACAGACAGAGACAGAGACAGACAGAGAGAGAGGGACAGACAGACAGACAGACAGACAGACAGACAGACAGACAGACAGACAGACAGACAGACAGACAATATGTTGTTGTTGAGCAGTGATAGTTACACATGAGAAGGAATTAGGAATAATTAGCAACATTCCAAAATGAAGGTGAATTCATCTTTAATTGAAGTGCAAATAGTTGTGTTTATGTAGCTAAATGATGTTATTTATTTATTACTGTTGTTGTTGTTGATTGAGTTTGAATACATTTTTTTTTGTACAGGTTTTACTGGTTTTAATTTTCCACTGCAGTCCCTGGGCAGGTTATTAAAACTATTACAATAACAATACAGATCGACAATAAGCAGTGAGCACACGCAGAGCAACAAAGAACAAGCAACACGTAGAACGCAGACAGAACAACATAGAACAAGCAACACGTAGAACGCAGACAGAACAACATAGAACAAGCAACACGTAGAACGCAGACAGAACAACATAGAACAAGCAACACGTAGAACGCAGACAGAACAACATAGAACAAGCAACACGTAGAACGCAGACAGAGCAACATAGAACAAGCAACACGTAGAACGCAGACAGAACAACATAGAACAAGCAACACGTAGAACGCAGACAGAACAACATAGAACAAGCAACACGTAGAACGCAGACAGAGCAACATAGAACAAGCAACACGTAGAACGCAGACAGAACAACATAGAACAAGCAACACGTAGAACGCAGACAGAACAACATAGAACAAGCAACACGTAGAACGCAGACAGAACAACATAGAACAAGCAACACGTAGAACACAGACAGAACAGCATAGAACAAGCGTCACGTAGCAGGCAGACAGAATAATAGCACAAAAAAAGCAAGTTTATTGTTCCACTCAGCTAAAATTGCCTCTTAGGGAAAAATAGAAGTGATTGAATTGAATACGGTTTATTCTACAACGATTACAATGTCCTGAAATAGTAAAACAAACGTTATTGGACAGTTAGGTGGCCAGGGTCTGGATGTGTGTACACTGCAACACTAAATCTTCTCTACATGAAACTGAAGTAAGCGTTATGGCGTAAAGGGTGTGGACAGGGGGAAGCACTTCTTGCTCGTCTTTATTGACTTATTGAAGGATTATCATGTAAATAGATCCTTTATAATAGCCTAAATATGGGATGATAATGTGGACATCTTAATCCTGCATAATCGGTGTTTACAACCTGGGAAGTGGAGGAAGGGAAAGGTTAAGGGGTCGGGGTTACAGTAAAGCAGTCGGTCAGTGGTAACCTGCTCTCTTCCCATGTTAGAATGATAGTTTTCACACGCTCCCTAGCCCCAACCTCAGTCACCTATGCAGGTGTCAATGCACAACCTCTGGTAGCAACTACAAATACCTGCGTGCGTGTGTGTGTGTGTGTGTGTGTGTGTGTGTGTGTGTGTGTGTGTGTGTGTGTGTGTGTGTGTGTGTGTGTGTGTGTGTGTGTGTGTGTGTGTGTGTGTGTGTGTGTGTGTGTGTGTGTGTGTGTGTGTGTGTGTGTGTGTGTGTGTGTGTGTGTGTGTTTACATGTGATGTTGGCTATATCATCAGACCTGCGTACATGTAGCTGGATCCGAATCAGGTTTCTCTGCATTTTACATATAGTACTTGGTGTGTGTTTATGCGTGTGTTTGCATGTCCCATGTCCTACTTTTAGGTCACTCTAAAGCTACAGGAATGCTCGGCGCTGAAGAATAGCATACGGACTTGATTACCAGTGTTCAGAGCCACGGGCACTTTGTTAGGCAGACACACAATCCTCATTGTTCCTCAGAGTTGCCATACACCTGGGCTATGCCAGCCTAATCAAGAGGAGGCATGAGGAAAAAAGCATTTCTAATCAACTGGAGTGGCCCTACAACAAAGCCCAGGGACACAGCCTGTGAGAAATACAACCACTTTAGAGGAGCCATTGTGCTGTACAATAGACCGTGGCCTGGCTGACACACAGTCACAAAGGAGATGTGTTCTCTTTTTGTAGGGGGATTGCTCAGTGTAGTAGAGAGAGATCACGCATCACAGATAGATGTGAGAGAGATCACGCATCACAAATAGATGTGAGAGAGATCACGCATCACAGATAGATGTGAGAGAGATCACGCATCACAGATAGATGTGAGAGAGATCACGCATCACAGATAGATGTGAGAGAGATCACGCATCACAGATAGATGTGAGAGAGATCACGCATCACAGATAGATGTGAGAGAGATCACGCATCACAGATAGATGTGAGAGAGAGAGCGAGACAGACAGACAGACAGACAGACAGACAGACAGACAATCTTATCTTTTTGTAGGGGGATTGCTCAGTGTAGTAGAGAAAGATCACGCATCACAGATAGATGTGAGAGAGATCGCGCATCACAGATAGATGTGAGAGAGATCGCGCATCACAGATAGATGTGAGAGAGATCACGCATCACAGATAGATGTGAGAGAGATCACGCATCACAGATAGATGTGAGAGAAATCACGCATCACAGATAGATGTGAGAGAGAGAGCGAGACAGACAGACAGACAGACAGACAGACAGACAGACAGACAGACAGACAGACAGACAGACAGACAGTTAGTTTATGTAGGGGGGTTGATCAAGAGGTGAAATGTATTCTTGTCCCGGTGTTAGCTATGTTTTCAGCTACCTTCATTAAATTGATTGTGGACCATGTGCCATTCCCAAACCTTCCATAACAAAGCCATCACCTAACAGAGAGATGAACCTGGAGAAGAGTCCCCAAGTAGTACAGGCATAAGTGCTGATGTCACTGAACCTGTGGAGAGACAATTGAATGTAGGAGCTTTTGAGGAGCTGTTGTCACAGGAACATTTACAGTACAGCCGTATCTCATTACTCATCCAATTTAAGAGGAAAAACTGCTCCTGTAGTCTTAACGTTTTTAAAACCTGACTCATCAACGGTTATCACAGGTCATTTCCTCATATCATCCCCAGTAGGCTGACGTTGACGGCTGACGTCTTTTCTCCTTCCGCTTCCACAGCCTGTAATAGATTCAGAGTGGATCAATTCACCTTTGACCTTGTGGTTGTTCCCTGTGGGTCACTCAACCACACAGCACGATCAGGGTATTGGGAAAGCATCAATCCAAGTCCACTTTTACTGCCTGTTTTGCTTTGGAGAGACTGTCTGGGATGAATAAGGGGTGTTTTCCTCAAGTCCAAATGTGTATTGGATTTTACACACAACCCACCTGCATATCATTCACAGCCTTATAAACCACATTTACATATACGCCGAAAATAATGCACTTAAGCACACACACACACACACACACACACTGATGTAATTACACACACATTACACACACACATTCACACACACACACACTCCACAGGAGGTTTTTGTTGGCATCTAAATTGGGGAGAACGGGGTCGTGGTAATGTCTGGAGCGGAATAAGTGGAATGGTATCAAGCACGTGGTTTCTATGTGTCTGATGCCATTCCATTTGCTCCGTTACAGCCATGAATGTCAGCCGTCCTCCTCTCAGCAGCCTCCACTGACACCCACACACACACCTGGGATTAGCTCACCTAGTCAGGTTAAGCTTGGCCTGATAATATGTAAAACAATAAGGATAGAGCTAATACCTTATGGATCCATAACTAGCCTAGCTGCTATTCCAGCAGGATATAGATGAAATAACATGGCAGCAGCAGGACAGCAGATCCATCCTACAGAAGCTCCATCCTACAGCAGCTCCATCCTACAGCAGTAGAACAGCAGATCCATCCTACAGCAGCAGGACAGCAGATCCATCCTACAGCAGTAGAACAGCAGATCCATCCTACAGCAGCAGGACAGCAGATCCATCCTACAGCAGTAGAACAGCAGATCCATCCTACAGCAGCAGGACAGCAGCTCCATCCTACAGCAGCAGGACAGCAGATCCATCCTACAGCAGCAGGACAGCAGATCCATCCTACAGCAGCAGGACAGCAGCTCCATCCTACAGCAGCAGGACAGCAGATCCATCCTACAGCAGCAGGACAGCAGCTCCATCCTACAGCAGTAGGACAGCAGATCCATCCTACAGCAGCAGGACAGCAGATCCATCCTACAGCAGCAGGACAGCAGATCCATCCTACAGCAGCAGGACAGCAGATCCATCCTACAGCAGCAGGACAGCAGATCCATCCTACAGCAGCAGGACAGCAGATCCATCCTACAGCAGCAGGACAGCAGATCCATACTTCAGCAGCAGGACAGCAGATCCATACTTCAGCAGCAGGACAGCAGATCCATCCTACAGCAGCAGGACAGCAGCTCCATCCTACAGCAGCAGGACAGCAGATCCATCCTACAGCAGCAGGACAGCAGATCCATCCTACAGCAGCAGGACAGCAGCTCCATCCTACAGCAGCAGGACAGCAGATCCATCCTACAGCAGCAGGACAGCAGATCCATCCTACAGCAGTAGGACAGCAGATCCATCCTACAGCAGTAGAACAGCAGCTCCATCCTACAGCAGCAGGACAGCAGATCCATCCTACAGCAGCAGGACAGCAGCTCCATCCTACAGCAGCAGGACAGCAGCTCCATCCTACAGCAGCTCCATCCTACAGCAGCAGGACAGCAGATCCATCCTACAGCAGCAGGACAGCAGATCCATCCTACAGCAGCAGGACAGCAGATCCATCCTACAGCAGCAGGACAGCAGATCCATCCTACAGCATCAGGACAGCAGCTCCATCCTACAGCAGCTCCATCCTACAGCAGCAGGACAGCAGATCCATCCTACAGCATCAGGACAGCAGCTCCATCCTACAGCAGCTCCATCCTACAGCAGCAGGACAGCAGATCCATCCTACAGCAGCAGGACAGCAGATCCATACTTCAGCAGCAGGACAGCAGATCCATCCTACAGCAGCAGGACAGCAGATCCATCCTACAGCAGCAGGACAGCAGATCCATCCTACAGCAGCAGGACAGCAGATCCATCCTACAGCAGCAGGACAGCAGATCCATCCTACAGCAGCAGGACAGCAGATCCATCCTACAGCAGTAGGACAGCAGCTCCATCCTACAGCAGTAGAACAGCAGCTCCATCCTACAGCAGTAGGACAGCAGCTCCATCCTACAGCAGCAGGACAGCAGCTCCATCCTACAGCAGCTCCATCCTACAGCAGCAGGACAGCAGCTCCATCCTACAGCAGCAGGACAGCAGATCCATCCTACAGCAGCAGGACAGCAGATCCATCCTACAGCAGCAGGACAGCAGATCCATCCTACAGCATCAGGACAGCAGCTCCATCCTACAGCAGCTCCATCCTACAGCAGCAGGACAGCAGATCCATCCTACAGCATCAGGACAGCAGCTCCATCCTACAGCAGCTCCATCCTACAGCAGCAGGACAGCAGATCCATCCTACAGCAGCAGGACAGCAGATCCATACTTCAGCAGCAGGACAGCAGATCCATCCTACAGCAGCAGGACAGCAGATCCATCCTACAGCAGCAGGACAGCAGATCCATCCTACAGCAGCAGGACAGCAGATCCATCCTACAGCAGCAGGACAGCAGATCCATCCTACAGCAGCAGGACAGCAGATCCATCCTACAGCAGTAGGACAGCAGCTCCATCCTACAGCAGTAGAACAGCAGCTCCATCCTACAGCAGTAGGACAGCAGCTCCATCCTACAGCAGCAGGACAGCAGCTCCATCCTACAGCAGTAGGACAGCAGCTCCATCCTACAGCAGCAGGACAGCAGCTCCATCCTACAGCAGCTCCATCCTACAGCAGCAGGACAGCAGCTCCATCCTACAGCAGCAGGACAGCAGATCCATCCTACAGCAGCAGGACAGCAGCTCCATCCTACAGCAGCAGGACAGCAGCTCCATCCTACAGCAGCAGGACAGCAGCTCCATCCTACAGCAGATCCATCCTACAGCAGCAGGACAGCAGCTCCATCCTACAGCAGCAGGACAGCAGATCCATCCTACAGCAGTAGGACAGCAGCTCCATCCTACAGCAGATCCATCCTACAGCAGCAGGACAGCAGATCCATCCTACAGCAGCAGGACAGCAGCTCCATCCTACAGCAGCAGGACAGCAGCTCCATCCTACAGCAGCAGGACAGCAGATCCATCCTACAGCAGCAGGACAGCAGATCCATCCTACAGCAGCAGGACAGCAGATCCATCCTACAGCAGTAGAACAGCAGATCCAACGTCTTCTTACCACTAGTACTGATCCTGATCATCAAGTGAGGAGAAATACAAGAGAATCTTGGACAGTGAACTGACCATGTCAATCATGAGGGTGAGACAGTAGGTCCGAGAGTGAGACAGCAGGTCAGAGGTTGAGACTGTAGGTCAGAGAGCAAGTGAGTGGAGACAGTAGGTCAGAGAGTGAGACAGTAGGTCAGAGAGTGAGACAGTGGGTCAGAGGGTGAGACAGTAGGTCAGAGAGTGCGACAGTAGGTCAGATAGTGAGACAGTAGGTCAGAGAGTGAGACAGTGTGTCAGAGGGTGAGACAGTAGTTCAGATAGTTAGACAGTAGGTCAGATAGTGAGACAGTAGGTCAGAGAGTGAGACAGCAGATCAGAGAGTGAGACAGTAGGTCAGATAGTGAGACAGTAGGTCAGAGATTGAGACAGTAGGTCAGAGAGTGAGACAGTAGGTCAGAGGGGGAGACAGTAGGTCAGAGGGTGACGCACAGTTTCAGAGAGTGAGACAGGTCAGGGTCAGAGTGTGAGACAGTAGGTCAGAGGGTGAGACATTAGGTCAGAGGGTGAGACATTAGGTCAGAGGGTGAGACAGTAGGTCAGAGGGTGAGACATTAGGTCAGAGGCCGAGGCAGAAGGTCAGAGAGTGAGAGAGAAGGGCAGAGAGTGAGACAGAAGGTCAGAGAGTGAGACATAATGTTTGAGAGTGAGACCGCGGGTCAGAGTGTGAGACAGTAGGTCCGAGAGTGAGACAGAGGGTCGGAGGGTGATGCAGAGTTTCAGAGAGTGAGACAGAAAGGCAGAGAGTGAGACAGTAGGTCAGAGAGTGAGACAGTAGGTCAGATAGTGAGACGGTAGGTCAGAGAGTGAGACAGTAGGTCAGAGAGTGAGACAGAAGTTCAGAGAGTGAGACAGCCGGTCAGATGCTTAGGAAGAAGGTCAGAGAGTGAAAGAGTAGGTCAGGGAGTGAGAGATTAGGGCAGAGGGTGAGACAGCAGATCAGAGGCTGTGGCAGGTCAGATAGTGAGACAGAAAGTCAGAGAGTAAGACAGTAGGTCAGAGAGTGAGACAGAAGGTCAGAAAGTGAGACATAATGTTGGAGAGTGAGACAGTAGGTTAGAGAGTGAGACAGAAGGTCAGAGGGTGATGCACAGTTTCAGAGAGAGAGACAGGTCAGAGTCAGTGAGTGGAGACAGTAGGTCAGAGGGTGAGACAGTAGGTCAGAGGGTGAGACAGTAGATCAGAGTCAGTGAGTGGAGACAGCTGGTTAGAGAGTGAGACAGTAGATCAGAGGGTGAGACAGTAGGTCAGAGTCAGTGAGTGGAGACAGTAGGTCAGAGCAGAGGGTGAGACAGTAGTTCAGATAGTGAGACAGTAGGTCAGAGGGTGAGACAGTAGGTCAGATAGTTAGACAGTAGGTCAGAGGGTGAGACAGTAGATTCGAGAGTGAGAGACTAGGTCAGAGAATGAGACAGTAGGTCAGAGAGTGAGACAGTAGGTCAGAGAGTGAGACAGTAGGTCAGATAGTGAGACAGTAGGTCAGAGAGTGAGACAATAGGTCAGAGAGTGAGACAGTAGGTCAGAGGGTGAGACAGTAGATTAGAGAGTGAGACACTAGGTCAGAGAATGAGACAGTAGGTCAGAGAGTGAGACAGTAGGTCAGATAGTGCGAAAGTAGGTCAGAGAGTGAGACAGTAGGTCAGAGAGTGAGACAGTAGGTCAGAGGGGGAGACAGTAGGTCAGAGGGTGACGCACAGTTTCAGAGAGTGAGACAGGTCAGGGTCAGAGTGTGAGACAGTAGGTCAGAGGGTGAGACAGTAGGTCAGAGGGTGAGACAGTAGGTCAGAGGGTGAGACAGTAGGTCAGAGGGGGAGACAGTATGTCAGAGGGTGAGACAGTAGATCAGAGGGTGAGACAGTAGGTCAGAGGGTGAGACAGTAGGTCAGAGTCAGTGAGTGGAGACAGTTGGTTAGAGAGTGAGACAGTAGGTCAGAGGGTGAGACAGTAGATCAGAGGGTGAGGCAGAAGGTCAGAGGGTGAGACAGTAGGTCAGAGTCAGTGAGTGGAGACAGTCTGTTAAGAGAGTGAGACAGTAGGTCAGAGTGTGAGACAGTAGGTCAGAGGGTGAGACAGAAGGTCAGAGTGCAAGTGAGTGGAGACCGTTGGTTAGAGAGTGAGACAGTAGGTCAGAGGGTGAGACAGTAGGTCAGAGTCAGTGAGTGGAGACAGTTGGTTAGAGAGTGAGACAGTAGGTCAGAGCGTGAGACAGTAGGTCAGAGTCAGTGAGTGGAGACAGTTGGTTAGAGAGTGAGACAGTAGATCAGAGGGTGAGACAGTAGGTCAGATAGTGAGACAGTAGGTCAGAGAGTGAGACAGTAGGTCAGAGGGTGAGACAGTAGGTCAAAGGGTGAGACAGTAGGTCAGAGAGTGCGACAGTAGGTCAGAGGGTGAGACAGTATGTCAGAGAATGAGACAGTAGGTAAGAGAGTGAGACAATAGGTCAGATAGTGAGACAGTAGGTCAGAGGGTGAGACAGTAGGTCGGAGAGTGAGACAGTAGGTCAGATAGTGAGACAGTAGGTCAGAGGGTGAGACAGTAGGTCAGAGGGTGAGACAGTAGATCAGAGAGTGAGACAGTGGGTCAGAGAGTGAGACAGTAGGTCAGAGAATGAGACAGTAATATGGAGACAGTAATATAGAGACTGTAATATAGAGACAGTAATATAGAGACTGTAATATAGAGACAGTAATATAGAGACTGTAATATAGAGACTGTAATATAGAGACTGTAGTATAGAGACTCGAATATAGAGACTGTAATATAGAGACTGTAATATAGAGGCAGTAATATAGAGACTGTAGTATAGAGACTGTAGTATAGAGACTGTAATATAGAGACTGTAATATAGAGACTGTAATATAGAGACTGTAATATAGAGACTGTAATATAAAGACTGTAATATAGAGACTGTAGTATAGAGACAGTAATATAGAGACTGTAGTGTAGAGACTGTAGTATAGAAACAGTAATATAGAGACTGTATTATAGAGACTGTAGTATAGAAATAGTAATATAGAGACAGTAGTATAGAGACAGTAATATAGAGACTGTAGTATAGAGACTGTAATATAGAGACTGTAATATAGAGACTGTAGTATAGAGACTGTAATATAGAGACTGTAATATAAAGACTGTAATATAGAGACTGTAGTATAGAGACTGTAGTATAGAGACTGTAATATAAAGACTGTAATATAGAGACTGCCATATAAAGACTGTAATATAGAGACTGTAGTATAGAGACTGTAATATAGAGACAGTAATATAGAGACTGTAGTATAGAGACTGTAGTATAGAGACTGTAATATAGAGACAGTAATATAGAGACTGTAATATAGAGACAGTAATATAAAGACTGTAATATAGAGACTGTAATATAAAGACTGTAATATAAAGACTGTAATATAGAGACTGTTGTATAGAGACTGTAATATAGAGACAGTAATATAGAGACTGTAGTATAGAGACTGTAGTATAGAGACTGTAATATAGAGACTGTAATATAGAGACTGTAGTATAGAGACTGTAGTATAGAGACTGTAATATAGAGACTGTAATATAGAGACTGTAATATAGAGACAGTAATATAGAGACTGTAATAGAGAGAATGTAATATAGAGACTGTAATATAAAGACTGTAATATAGAGACTGTAGTATAGAGACAGTAATATAGAGACTGTAGTATAGAGACTGTAGTATAGAAACAGTTATATAGAGACTGTATTATAGAGACTGTAGTATAGAAACAGTAATATAGAGACTGTATTATAGAGACTGTAGTATAGAAACAGTAATATAGAGACAGTAGTATAGAGACAGTAATATAGAGACTGTAGTATAGAGACAGTAATATAGAGACTGTAGTATAGAGACAGTAATATAGAGACTGTAGTATAGAGACTGTAATATAGAGACTGTAGTATAGAGACTGTAGTATAGAGACAGTAGTATAGAGACAGTAATATAGAGACAGTAATATATAGGCAGTAATATAGAGACTGTAATATAGAGACTGTAGTATGGAGACTGTGGTATAGAGACTGTAGAATAGAGACAGTAATATAGAGACTGTAATATAGAGACAGTAATATAGAGACAGTAATATAGAGACTGTAATATAGAGACTGTAGTATAGAGACGGTAGTATAGAGACTGTAATATAGAGACTGTAATATAGAGACTGTAAGATAGAGACTGTAATATAGAGACTGTAATATAGAAACTGTAATATAAAGACTGTAATATAGAGACTGTAGTATAGAGACTGTAGTATAGAGACTGTAGTGTAGAGACTGTAGTATAGAAACAGTAATATAGAGACTGTAGTATAGAAACAGTAATATAGAGACTGTGATATAGAGACTGTAATATAGAGACTGTAATATAGAGACTGTAGTATAGAGACTGTAGTATGGAGACTGTAATATAGAGACTGTAATATAGAGACTGTAAGATAGAGACTGTAATATAGAGACTGTAGAATAGAGACTGTAATATAGAGACTGTAATATAGAGACTGTGATATAGAGACTGTAATATAGAGACTGTAATATAGAGACTGTAATATAGAGACTGTAATATAAAGACTGTAATATAGAGACTGTAACATAGAGACTGTAATACAGAGACTGTAATATAGAGACTTTAATATAGAGACTGTAGTATGGAGACTGTAATATAAAGACTGTAATATAGAGACTGTAATATAGAGACTGTAATATAGAGACTGTAGTATAGAGACTGTAGTATGGAGACTGTAGTATGGATACTGTAATATAAAGACTGTAATATAGAGACTGTAATATAGAGACCGTAGTATAGAGACTTTAATATAGAGACAGTAATATAGAGACTGTAGTATAGAGACTGTAGTATAGAGACTGTAGTATGGATACTGTAATATAAAGACTGTAATATAGAGACTGTAATATAGAGACTGTAATATAGAGACTGTAATAGAGACAGTAATATAGAGAGTGTAGTATAGAGACTATAATATAGAGACTGTAATATAGAGACTGTAATATAGAGGCAGTAATATAGAGACTGTAGTATAGAGACTGTAGTATAGAGACTGTAGTATAGAGACTGTAATATAAAGACTGTAGTATAGAGACTGTAATATAGAGACTGCAATATAGATACTGTAATATAGAGACTGAAATATAGAGACTGTAATATAGAGACTGTAATATAGAGACTGTAATATGGAGACTGTAATATAGAGACTGTAATATAGAGACTGTAGTATAGAGACTGTAGTATAGAGACTGTAGTATAGAAACAGTTATATAGAGACTGTTATATAGAGACTGTAATATAGAGACTGTAATATAGAGACTGTAATATAGAGACTGTAGTATAGAGACTGTAGTATGGAGACTGTAGTATGGAGACTGTAGTATGGAAACAGTAATATAAAGACTGTAATATAGAGACTGTAATATAGAGACTGTAATATAGAGACTGTAATATAGAGACTGTAGTATAGAGACTGTAATATAGAGACAGTAGTATAGAGACTGCAATATAGAGACTGTAATATAGAGACTGTAATATAGAGACTGTAATATATAGGCAGTAATATAGAGACTGTATTATAGAGACTGTAATATAGAGACTGTAATATAGAGACTGTAATATAGAGACTGTAGTATAGAGACTGTAATATAAAGACTGTAGTATAGAGACTGTAATATAGAGACTGTAGTATAGAGACTGTAGTATAGAGACTGTAGTATAGAGACTGTAATATAGAGACTGTAATATAGAGACTGTAATATAGAGACTGTAATATAGAGACTGTAATATAGAGACTGTAGTATAGAGACTGTAATATAAAGACTGTAATATAGAGACTGTAGTATAGAGACTGTAATATAGAGACTGTAATATAGAGACTGTATTATAGAGACTGTAGTATAGAGACTGTTATATAGAGACTGTAATATAGAGACTGTAATATAGAGACTGTAGTATAGAGACTGTAGTATGGAGACTGTAGTATGGAGACTGTAGTGTGGAGACTGTAGTATGGAAACTGTAATATAGAGACTGTAATATAGAGACTGTAATATAGAGACAGTAATATAGAGACTGTAGTATAGAGACAGTAATATAGAGACTGTAATATAGAGACTGTAATATAGAGACTGTAATATATAGGCAGTAATATAGAGACTGTATTATAGAGACTGTAATATAGAGACTGTAATATAGAGACTGAAAAATAGAGACTGTAGTATAGAGACTGTAATATAAAGACTGTAGTATAGAGACTGTAGTATAGAGACTGTAGTATAGAGACTGTAATATAGAGACTGTAATATAGAGACTGTAATATAGAGACTGTAATATAGAGACTGTATTATAGAGACTGTAATATGGAGACTGTAATATGGAGACTGTAATATAGAGACTGTAATATAGAGACTGTACTATAGAGACTGTAATATAAAGACTGTAATATGGAGACTGTAATATAGAGACGGTAATATAGAGACTGTAATATAGAGACTGTAGTATAGAGACTGTAATATAAAGACTGTAATATAGAGACTGTAATATAGAGACAGTAATATAAAGACAATCTGTGTGTGTGTGTGTGTGTGTGTGTGTGTGTGTGTGTGTGTGTGTGTGTGTGTGTGTGTGTGTGTGTGTGTGTGTGTGTGTGTGTGTGTGTGTGTGTGTGTGTGTGTGTGTGTGTGTGTCTCAGTAGACAGTGACTAAGCCATAGCGACTGAGAGAGACTCTATGAGAGACATTCATCATTGAATAATATGAGCACTCACTCAATATGAATCATGAATGGATTACTGATGTTAAAGTATGGAGGAGAGAACGCACACAGAGACATGCCTGGACTAGTGTTTACAATACGACAAGCATACAGAAACACGGAAACAAACCAGGAACATTCAACTACAGTTATTTTCACTTTGGGTTAACGTATGGAGTCATACACTACATCACTTACAAGATTTAGTTTCATACCACTGATTTGGAATGATCTTGCAAAAGATATTTTGCAAGATCATTCCAAAACACACACACACACACACACACATGCTCCCCCACTCAACACATTGTGGAGCCTCAGTCTTTGTGATGAAGGAGAGAAGAGGATGGAAAGAGGAAGAAGGAGAGAGGAGGAAGGAGAGAAGAGAGAGGAGGAAGGAGAGAGGAGGAAGGAGAAAGGAGGAATGAGAGAGGAAGAAGGAGAGAGGAGGAAGGAGAAAAGAGAGAGGAGGAAGGAGAGAGGAGGAAGGAGAGAGGAGGAAGGAGAGAGGGGGAAGGAGAGAGGAGAGAGGAGGAAGGAGAGAGGAGGGAGGAGAGAGGAGGGAGGAGAGAGGAGGAAGGAGAGAGGAGGAAGGAGAGAAGAGAGAGCAGGAAGGAGAGAGGAGGAAGAAGAGAAGAGAGAGGAGGAAGGAGAGAGGAGGAAGGAGAGAAGAGAGAGGAGGAAGGAGAGAGGAGGGAGGAGAGAGGAGGGAGAGAGGAGGGAGGAGAGAGGGGGAAAGAGAGAAGGAAGGAGAGAAGATAGAGGAGGAAGGAGAGAGGAGGAAGGAGAGAAGAGAGAGGAGGAAGGAGAGAGGAGGGAGGAGAGAGGAGGGAGAGAGGAGGGAGGAGAGAGGAGGAAGGAGAGAGGAGGAAGGAGAGAAGAGAGAGGAGGAAGGAGAGAGGAGGGAGGAGAGAGGAGGGAGAGAGGAGGGAGGAGAGAGGAGGAAGGAGAGAGGAGGGAGGAGGAAGGAGGGAGGAGAGAATAAATAAAAATGTAGCTCTGGTCTGAGCTTTGGTTGTGGGTTTCCATGGTTACTTACTCTTCCTGTCTTTCTTTGGCTGTGTTTATTTTTTTAATGTGATTACCCCCCCCCCCCTTCCCTCCCCCATCTACTCTCCTGCCCTCTCCTCCTGCCTGTATATATCCATGCAGCCCCAGTGGCCCAGGCTGTGGGTGGCATGGCGCCAGCTAGACAGAGGTACTCTACAGGCATGGCCAGGGCAGGGGAATCCCTCAGCTTCGGTACCCACCATCCACCCTGTCACGGTCTGCCCAGACCCAGCCAGACACAGGCTGAAAACCCACTCACTCTCCCACCACATCAAATCAAATGTATTTATAAAGCCCTTCTTACATCAGCTGATATCTCAAAGTGCGGTACAGAAACCCAGCCTAAATCCCCAAACAGCAAGCAATGCAGGTGTAGAAGCACGGTGGCTAGGAAAAACTCCTTAGAAAGGCCAGAACCTAGGAAGAAACCTAGAGAGGAACCAGGCTATGAGGGGTGGCCAGTCCTCTTCTGGCTGTGCAGGGTGGAGATTATAACAGAA
>NC_074676.1:51186737-51206737 GCF_029448725.1 Salvelinus fontinalis
CACAGGCACTACAAATTAAAAAACCCTGAGGCTAGTCACTCTTTTGGAGCTGCGTCATGCGCCTAGAGGACACCGACCCGCACCTGTTCCAAGCATTAGTGGAGGGAGTAATATTACTCGGGTCATGTTTCTACTCGTTATGGGAGTTAAAAACATCATAAGGTAGTTAATTTAAAGCGTTTTATAGCAATTTATATCCGTTAGTGCGATTTTGGGACATTTATTTCTGAAACGCTGTGAATTGCTGGGCACGCTTCCAGTTCATCCCGAACGCAGTTGGCATTTCCACATGGCAAGAGGACAGCTTTCCACCAAAAGACGATTGGACCCAAGAAAGGATCCTTTGCCCAAGATACTGATGGAAGAACAGCTCAAAGTAGGACATTTTTATTATGATAAATCGTGTTTCTGTCGAAAAATGTTAGTGGCTTAGGAAGCCATGTTTTTTGACGTAGCTTCGCTTGGCGCAAACTGTATTGCAAAGTAAGGATAATTTAAAAAATGTAATTCCGCGATTGTATTAAGAATTAAATTGTCTATCAATCCCTGTCCACCCTATATTTTTTAGTCACGTTTATGAGTATTTATGTATAAGAGTAGATCACTGTCTAAGTGGCGCACGGACATTTTCTCACCAGCTGGGCTACATTTCACATTGTCTAACCATGATTTTGGTGGCTAAATATGCACATTTTTGATCAAACTCTATATGGATTGTGTAATATGATGTTACAGGAGTGTCATCTGAAGAATTCTGAGAAGGTTAGTGAAAAAATTAATATATTTTGGCGATGTTGACGTTATCGCTCACTTTGGCTAGAATCAATGCTGGGCTGCTATGTGCTATGTGCTATGCTAATATAACGATTTATTGTGTTTTCGCTGTAAGACACTTAGAAAATCTGAAATATTGTCTGTATTCACAGGATCTGTGTCTTTCGATTAGTGTATGCTTTGTATTTTTACGAAATGTTTGATGATTAGTAAGTAGGTAAACACGTTGCTCAATGTAGTTTTTCTAGTCCATTTGTGACGGTGGGTGCAATTGTAACCTATGCCATCTACCTGAAATATGCACTTTTTTCTAACAAAACCTATCCCATACCATAAATATGTTATCAGACTGTCATCTGATGAGTTTTTTTCTTGGTTAGGGGCTATAAATATCTTAGTTTAGCCGAATTGGTGATAGCTACTGGTGTTGGTGGACAAATAAAAGATGGTGGATTATGCTAATGTGTTTTTAGGTAATAGATGTACATCTTTACATATTGTGTCTTCCCTGTAAAACATTTTAAAAATCGGACATGTTGGCTGGATTCACAAGATCTGTGTCTTTCATTAGCTGTATTGGACTTTAATGTGTGAAAGTTAAATATTTAAAAAAAATATTTTTTTTGAATTTCGCGGCACTGGTTTTTCAGTGGGGGTGGGGGGGGGGAGTGCCGCTAGCGGCACCCTCATCCTAGACAGGTTAACAGTCTGATGGCCTTAACCTGTCTAGGATCAGCGTGGCGCTAGCGGCACACCCCCCCCCCCCCCCACTGAAAAACCAGTGCCGCGAAATTCAAAAAAAATATTTTTTTTAAATATTTAACTTTCACACATTAAAGTCCAATACAGCTAATGAAAGACACAGATCTTATGAATCCAGTCAACATTTCCGATTTTTAAAATGTTTTACAGGGAAGACACAATATGTAAAGATGTACATCTATTACCTAAAAACACATTAGCATAATCCACCATCTTTTATTTGTCCACCAACACCAGTAGCCATCACCAATTCGGCTAAACTAAGATATTTATAGCCCCTAACCAACAAAAAAACTCATTAGATGACAGTCTGATAACATATTTATGGTATGGGATAGGTTTTGTTAGAAAAAAGTGCATATTTCAGGTATATGGCATAGTTTACAATTGCACCCACCATCACAAATGGACTAGAATAATTACAATGAGCAACGTGTTTACCTAACTACTAATCATCAAACATTTCGTAAAAATACACAGCATACACGAATCGAAAGACACAGATCCTGTGAATACAGACAATATTTCAGATTTTCTAAGTGTCTTACAGCGAAAACACAATAAATCGTTATATTAGCATAGCACATAGCACATAGCAGCCCAGCATTGATTCTAGCCAAAGTGGGCGATAACGTCAACATCGCCAAAAATATATTAATTTTTTCACTAACCTTCTCAGAATTCTTCCGATGACACTCCTGTAACATCACATTACAACATGCATATACAGTTTGATCGAAAATGTTTATATTTAGCCACCAAAATCATGGTTAGACAATGTGAAATGTAACTCAGCTGGTCAGAATTTGTCCTTGCGCCACTTAGACAGTGATCTACTCTTATACATAAATACTCATAAACGTGACTAAAAAATATAGGGTGGACAGGGATTGATAGACAATTTAATTCTTAATACAATTGCGTTATTACATTTTTTAATTTATCCTTACTTTTCAATACAGTTTGCGCCAAGCGAAGCTACGTCAAAAAACATGGCGTCCTAAGCCACTAAAATGTTTCGACAGAAACACGATTTATCATAATAAAAATGTCCTACCTTGAGCTGTTCTTCCATCAGTATCTTGGGCAAAGGATCCTTTCTTGGGAGAAATCGTCTTTTGGTGGAAAGCTGTCCTCTTGCCATGTGGAAAAGTCAACTGCGTTCGGGATGAACTGAAAAGCGTGCCCAACTTTTCACATCGTTGCAAAAATAAATGTCCCAAAATCGCACTAAACGGATATAAATTGCTATAAAACGCTTTAAATTAACTACCTTATGATGTTTTTAACTCCTATAATGAGTGAAAAGATGACCGGAGAAATATAACAGGCTAAACTAACGCTTGGAACAGGTGCGCGCCGGTGTCCACTTTGCTCATGACGCAGCTCCCAAAGAATGACTAGCTTCAGGGTTTTTTCATTTGTAGGGCCTGTGAACGTGCAATCGACCCCGTTGGAATCGTCATCACGTAAAGGCATCCAGGGGAAGACGTAAGAAGTGTCCGTATAGTCATAGCAACGACAGTGCCCTTTTAAATGACTTCAGAAGAGAGGCCAACATTTCTCAAATCTGACTCCATGTCAGGGAAATTGCTGTAGAATGGGCTCTGTTCCACTTAGAGACAAAATTTCAACTCCTATAGAAACTATAGACTGTTTTCTATCCAATAATAATAATAATATGCATATTGTACGATCAAGGATTTTGTGGGAAGCCGTTTAAAAAATTAGCCACATTAGCATAAGTAGTCTAAACAGCGCCCCCATCCCCAACAGGTTAAGATAGAAGCTGTTTTTCAGTCTCTCAGTCCCGGCTTTGATGCACCTGTACAGACCTTTTTTCTTGGTTAGGGGCTATAAATATCTTAGTTTAGCCGAATTGGTGATAGCTACTGGTGTTGGTGGACAAATAAAAGATGGTGGATTATGCTAATGTGTTTTTAGGTAATAGATGTACATCTTTACATATTGTGTCTTCCCTGTAAAACATTTTAAAAATCGGACATGTTGGCTGGATTCACAAGATCTGTGTCTTTCATTAGCTGTATTGGACTTTAATGTGTGAAAGTTAAATATTTAAAAAAAATATTTTTTTTGAATTTCGCGGCACTGGTTTTTCAGTGGGGGTGGGGGGGGGGAGTGCCGCTAGCGGCACCCTCATCCTAGACAGGTTAACAGTCTGATGGCCTTAACCTGTCTAGGATCAGCGTGGCGCTAGCGGCACACCCCCCCCCCCCCCCACTGAAAAACCAGTGCCGCGAAATTCAAAAAAAATATTTTTTTTAAATATTTAACTTTCACACATTAAAGTCCAATACAGCTAATGAAAGACACAGATCTTATGAATCCAGTCAACATTTCCGATTTTTAAAATGTTTTACAGGGAAGACACAATATGTAAAGATGTACATCTATTACCTAAAAACACATTAGCATAATCCACCATCTTTTATTTGTCCACCAACACCAGTAGCCATCACCAATTCGGCTAAACTAAGATATTTATAGCCCCTAACCAACAAAAAAACTCATTAGATGACAGTCTGATAACATATTTATGGTATGGGATAGGTTTTGTTAGAAAAAAGTGCATATTTCAGGTATATGGCATAGTTTACAATTGCACCCACCATCACAAATGGACTAGAATAATTACAATGAGCAACGTGTTTACCTAACTACTAATCATCAAACATTTCGTAAAAATACACAGCATACACGAATCGAAAGACACAGATCCTGTGAATACAGACAATATTTCAGATTTTCTAAGTGTCTTACAGCGAAAACACAATAAATCGTTATATTAGCATAGCACATAGCACATAGCAGCCCAGCATTGATTCTAGCCAAAGTGGGCGATAACGTCAACATCGCCAAAAATATATTAATTTTTTCACTAACCTTCTCAGAATTCTTCCGATGACACTCCTGTAACATCACATTACAACATGCATATACAGTTTGATCGAAAATGTTTATATTTAGCCACCAAAATCATGGTTAGACAATGTGAAATGTAACTCAGCTGGTCAGAATTTGTCCTTGCGCCACTTAGACAGTGATCTACTCTTATACATAAATACTCATAAACGTGACTAAAAAATATAGGGTGGACAGGGATTGATAGACAATTTAATTCTTAATACAATTGCGTTATTACATTTTTTAATTTATCCTTACTTTTCAATACAGTTTGCGCCAAGCGAAGCTACGTCAAAAAACATGGCGTCCTAAGCCACTAAAATGTTTCGACAGAAACACGATTTATCATAATAAAAATGTCCTACCTTGAGCTGTTCTTCCATCAGTATCTTGGGCAAAGGATCCTTTCTTGGGAGAAATCGTCTTTTGGTGGAAAGCTGTCCTCTTGCCATGTGGAAAAGTCAACTGCGTTCGGGATGAACTGAAAAGCGTGCCCAACTTTTCACATCGTTGCAAAAATAAATGTCCCAAAATCGCACTAAACGGATATAAATTGCTATAAAACGCTTTAAATTAACTACCTTATGATGTTTTTAACTCCTATAATGAGTGAAAAGATGACCGGAGAAATATAACAGGCTAAACTAACGCTTGGAACAGGTGCGCGCCGGTGTCCACTTTGCTCATGACGCAGCTCCCAAAGAATGACTAGCTTCAGGGTTTTTTCATTTGTAGGGCCTGTGAACGTGCAATCGACCCCGTTGGAATCGTCATCACGTAAAGGCATCCAGGGGAAGACGTAAGAAGTGTCCGTATAGTCATAGCAACGACAGTGCCCTTTTAAATGACTTCAGAAGAGAGGCCAACATTTCTCAAATCTGACTCCATGTCAGGGAAATTGCTGTAGAATGGGCTCTGTTCCACTTAGAGACAAAATTTCAACTCCTATAGAAACTATAGACTGTTTTCTATCCAATAATAATAATAATATGCATATTGTACGATCAAGGATTTTGTGGGAAGCCGTTTAAAAAATTAGCCACATTAGCATAAGTAGTCTAAACAGCGCCCCCATCCCCAACAGGTTAAGATAGAAGCTGTTTTTCAGTCTCTCAGTCCCGGCTTTGATGCACCTGTACAGACCTTTTTTCTTGGTTAGGGGCTATAAATATCTTAGTTTAGCCGAATTGGTGATAGCTACTGGTGTTGGTGGACAAATAAAAGATGGTGGATTATGCTAATGTGTTTTTAGGTAATAGATGTACATCTTTACATATTGTGTCTTCCCTGTAAAACATTTTAAAAATCGGACATGTTGGCTGGATTCACAAGATCTGTGTCTTTCATTAGCTGTATTGGACTTTAATGTGTGAAAGTTAAATATTTAAAAAAAATATTTTTTTTGAATTTCGCGGCACTGGTTTTTCAGTGGGGGTGGGGGGGGGGAGTGCCGCTAGCGGCACCCTCATCCTAGACAGGTTAACAGTCTGATGGCCTTAACCTGTCTAGGATCAGCGTGGCGCTAGCGCCACACCCCCCCCCCCCCCCACTGAAAAACCAGTGCCGCGAAATTCAAAAAAAATATTTTTTTTAAATATTTAACTTTCACACATTAAAGTCCAATACAGCTAATGAAAGACACAGATCTTATGAATCCAGTCAACATTTCCGATTTTTAAAATGTTTTACAGGGAAGACACAATATGTAAAGATGTACATCTATTACCTAAAAACACATTAGCATAATCCACCATCTTTTATTTGTCCACCAACACCAGTAGCCATCACCAATTCGGCTAAACTAAGATATTTATAGCCCCTAACCAACAAAAAAACTCATTAGATGACAGTCTGATAACATATTTATGGTATGGGATAGGTTTTGTTAGAAAAAAGTGCATATTTCAGGTATATGGCATAGTTTACAATTGCACCCACCATCACAAATGGACTAGAATAATTACAATGAGCAACGTGTTTACCTAACTACTAATCATCAAACATTTCGTAAAAATACACAGCATACACGAATCGAAAGACACAGATCCTGTGAATACAGACAATATTTCAGATTTTCTAAGTGTCTTACAGCGAAAACACAATAAATCGTTATATTAGCATAGCACATAGCACATAGCAGCCCAGCATTGATTCTAGCCAAAGTGGGCGATAACGTCAACATCGCCAAAAATATATTAATTTTTTCACTAACCTTCTCAGAATTCTTCCGATGACACTCCTGTAACATCACATTACAACATGCATATACAGTTTGATCGAAAATGTTTATATTTAGCCACCAAAATCATGGTTAGACAATGTGAAATGTAACTCAGCTGGTCAGAATTTGTCCTTGCGCCACTTAGACAGTGATCTACTCTTATACATAAATACTCATAAACGTGACTAAAAAATATAGGGTGGACAGGGATTGATAGACAATTTAATTCTTAATACAATTGCGTTATTACATTTTTTAATTTATCCTTACTTTTCAATACAGTTTGCGCCAAGCGAAGCTACGTCAAAAAACATGGCGTCCTAAGCCACTAAAATGTTTCGACAGAAACACGATTTATCATAATAAAAATGTCCTACCTTGAGCTGTTCTTCCATCAGTATCTTGGGCAAAGGATCCTTTCTTGGGAGAAATCGTCTTTTGGTGGAAAGCTGTCCTCTTGCCATGTGGAAAAGTCAACTGCGTTCGGGATGAACTGAAAAGCGTGCCCAACTTTTCACATCGTTGCAAAAATAAATGTCCCAAAATCGCACTAAACGGATATAAATTGCTATAAAACGCTTTAAATTAACTACCTTATGATGTTTTTAACTCCTATAACGAGTGAAAAGATGACCGGAGAAATATAACAGGCTAAACTAACGCTTGGAACAGGTGCGCGCCGGTGTCCACTTTGCTCATGACGCAGCTCCCAAAGAATGACTAGCTTCAGGGTTTTTTCATTTGTAGGGCCTGTGAACGTGCAATCGACCCCGTTGGAATCGTCATCACGTAAAGGCATCCAGGGGAAGACGTAAGAAGTGTCCGTATAGTCATAGCAACGACAGTGCCCTTTTAAATGACTTCAGAAGAGAGGCCAACATTTCTCAAATCTGACTCCATGTCAGGGAAATTGCTGTAGAATGGGCTCTGTTCCACTTAGAGACAAAATTTCAACTCCTATAGAAACTATAGACTGTTTTCTATCCAATAATAATAATAATATGCATATTGTACGATCAAGGATTTTGTGGGAAGCCGTTTAAAAAATTAGCCACATTAGCATAAGTAGTCTAAACAGCGCCCCCATCCCCAACAGGTTAAGATAGAAGCTGTTTTTCAGTCTCTCAGTCCCGGCTTTGATGCACCTGTACAGACCTCGCCTTCTGGATGATAGCGGGGTGAACAGGCAGTGGCTTGGGTGGTTGTTGTCCTTGATGATCTTTATGGCCTTCCTGTGACATCGGGTGGTGTAGGTGTCCTGGAGGGCAGGTAGTTTGCCCCCGGTGATGCGTTGTGCAGACCTCACTACCCTCTGGATTTTATTACGGTTGTGGGCGGTGCAGTTGCCATACCAGGCGGTGATACAGCCCGACAGGATGCTCTCGATTGTGCATCTGTAAAAGTTTGTCAGGGTTTTAGGTGACAAGCCAAATTCTTTCAGCTTCCTGAGGTTGAAGAGGCGCTATTGCGCCTTCTTCACCACACTGTCTGTGTGAGGGAAGCATTTCAGTTTGTCTGTGATGTGTACGCCGAGGAACTTAAAGCTTTCCACCTTCTCCACTGCCGATGTGGATAGGGGGGGTGCTCCCTCTGCTGTTTCCTGAAGTCCACAATCATCTTCTTTGTTTTGTTGACATTGAGTGTGAGGTTAATTTCCTGACACCACACTCCGAGGGCCCTGACCTCCTCCCTGTAGGCCGTCTCGTTGTTGCTGGTAATCAAGCCTACCACTGTAGTGTCGTCTGCAAGAGCAATACTCAATCATGGGGCATCAAAGCCAAAGGAACTGTGTGATATTAAGAAATGCTATAGATGGAAGGAAAGTAGTGTGGAAACCAATCAGTCAACAACAAATTCAATCCCTTTCAGACAAGTTCCTGGACAAAACGTTCCACTGAAATAGTGAAGGTGTAAACTTGGCAGTAGAAAATCTAAACAGCATATTTGACCTCTCAGCTTCCCTATAAAATCTAAAAATGTTGAACAGAAAACCGAAGAAAATTTACAACAATGACAAATGAATGAAGAATGCAAAAACCTAAGAAAGAAATTGAGAAACCTATCCAACCAAAAAGATAGAGACCCACAAAACCTGAGCCTACGTCTTCACTATGGTGAATCACTAAAACAATACAGAAATATGCAGAAAAAGAAGAAACAGCATGTCAGAAATCAGCTCAATGTAATTGAAGAATCCATAGAATCTAACCACTTATAGGAAAACACTAAACAAACAACAACACGAGGAGTTATTTATCCAAAATGGAGATGTATGGGTAAACCTCTTCTCCAATTTTTTTTTTCACAGCAAAAACATATACATGTGTAATGCGATGCTACAGGCGGCAGAGAACGGAAACGGATTTACAACGGTGGTGTTTAGTAACCATAAACACCGGCAACAGAACAATAAATGGGTCAAACAAAACCCGGTCCAAACCAGCACACCATGCATAAGCACTACAACAAACAATGACCGACCAGGACATGAGGGGAAACAGAGGGTTTAATACACAACATGGAATTGATGGAATTGGAACCAGGTGTGATGGAAGATGAGACAAAACCAATGGAAAATGAAAAGTGGATCGGCGATGGCTAGAAGGTCAGTGACGTCGACCGCCGAACGCCGCCCGAACAAGGAGAGGGACCAACTTCGGCGGAAGTCGTGACAACATGATCAAATACAAATCTTAGAATCAACTATTAAAGACTACCAGAACCCATTGGATTCTCCAATTACCTTGAATGAACTACGGGACAAAATAAAAACCCTCCAACATAAAAAGGCCTGTGGTGTTGATGGTATCCTCAATGAAATATAAAATATACAGACAGCAAATTACATTGGCTACACTTAAACTCTTTAACATCATCCTTTGCTCTGGCATCTTCACCAACATTTAGAACCAAGGACTGATCACACCACTCCACAAAACTGGAGATAAACAGGGCTCTTAAAACGCACTGGAAGCCTGGTGCGTGGTGTAGGCACTGGTGGTACTGGGCTGGGGCGAGGAGGTAGCGCCGGAAATACCGGACCGTGCAGGCGTATTGGCTCCCTTGAGCACTGAGTCTGCCCAACCTTACCAGGTTGCATGCTCCCCGTAGCCCGTCCAGTGCGGGGAGGTGGAATAACCCGCACTGGGCTGTGTTGGCGAACCGGGGACACCATGCGTAAGGCTGGTGCCATGTAAGCCGGCCCAAGGAGACGTACTGGTGGCCAGATATGTAGGGCCGGCCTCATGACATTTGGCTCAATGCCCAATCTAGCCCTACCAGTGCGGGGAGGTGGAATAACCCGCACTGGGCTATGCACCCGTACAGGAGACGGGTGTAACACGGCGTCTGCCCGTACTCCCGCTCTCCACGGTTAGCCTGGGAAGTGGGCGCAGGTCTCCTACCTGCCCTCGGCCCACTACCTCTTACCCCCCCCCCAAGAAATTTTAGGGTAGTACTTGCGGGCTTCCAGCCTTGCTTCCGTGCTGCCTCCTCATAACGTCGCCTCTCCGCTTTCGATGCCTCCAGCTCCGCTTTGGGGCGGCGACACTCCACTGGCTCTGCCCAGGGTCCTTTACCGTCCAGGATCTCTTCCCATGTCCAATCCTCCTTTTCCCACTGCTGCTGTCGTTGCTGTCCGTTAACCCGCTGCTTGATCTGGGTTTGGTGGGTGATTCTGTAACGGCTCTCTTTCGGTGAGTGAGTTGACCAAGGCGCAGCGGGTGATGAATACATAATGTTTTAATGACAAGACGGAAAAACACGAAACGAAATACACTTGAATGATTTACAAAATAACAAAACGAACTAGACAGACCTAAACTATGAACTTACATGAAACGAGGAACACAATAAACAGGAACGACCGAACGAACGAGACGAGACAGTACCGTGTGGTGCAAAATACACAGACACAGCGACAATCACCCACAAACAAACAGTGAGAACCTCCTACCTTAATATGACTCTCAATTAGAGGAAAAGGCAAAACACCTGCCTCTAATTAAGAGCCATACCAGGCAACCCAAAACCAACATCGAAACGGAAAACATAGACTGCCCACCCAAAACTCACGCCCTGACCATCACACACATACAAAACAACAGAAAACAGGTCAGGAACGTGACAGAACCCCCCCCTCAAGGTGCGAACGCCGGGCGCACCAGCACAAAGTCCAGGGGAGGGTCTGGGTGGGCATCTGACCACGGTGGTGGCTCAGGCTCCGGACGCTGTCCCCACACCACCATAGTCACTCCCCGCTTCTGTATTCCCCTCCCAATGACCACCCTCCAACTAAAACCACCTAAATGAAGGGGCAGCACCGGGATAAGGGCCAGCACCGGGATAAGGGGCAGCACCGGGATAAGGGGCAGCACCAGGATAAGGGGCAGCACCGGGATAAGGGGCAGCACTGGGATAAGGGGCGGCAGGTCCTGGCTGAGGGACTCTGGCAGGTCCTGGCTGAGGGACTCTGGCAGGTCCGGGCTGAGGGACTCTGGCAGGTCCGGGCTGAGGGACTCTGGCAGGTCCGGGCTGAGGGACAGCTCCTGACTGTGGGGCAGCTCATGACTGTGGGGCAGCTCATGACTGTAGGGCAGCTCATGACTGTGGGGCAGCTCATGACTGTAGGGCAGCTCATGACTGTAGGGCAGCTCATGTCTGTAGGGCAGCTCATGACTGTAAGACAGCTCATGACTGTAAGACAGCTCATGACTGTAGGGCAGCTCATGACTGTAGGACAGCTCATGACTGTAGGACAGCTCATGACTGTAGGGCAGCTCATGACTGTAGGGCAGCTCATGACTGTAGGGCAGCTCCTGACTGTAGGGCAGCTCCTGACTGTAGGGCAGCTCCTGACTGGCTGGCGGCTCTGGCAGCTCCTGACTGGCTGGCGGCTCTGGCAGCTTCTGACTGGCTGGCGGCTCTGGCAGCTCCTGACTGGCTGGCGGCTCTGGCAGCTCCTGACTGACGGACGGCTCTAGCGGCTCCTGACTGACGGACGGCTCTAATGGCTCCTGACAGACGGGCGGCTCTAATGGCTCGTGGCAGACGGATGGCTCAGAAGGCGCTGTGCAGACGGATGGCTCAGAAGGCGCTGTGCAGATGGATGGCTCAGAAGGCGCTGTGCAGACGGATGGCTCAGAAGGAGCTGTGCAGACGGATGGCTCAGACGGCGCTGGGCAGACGGATGGCTCAGACGGCGCTGGGCAGACAGATGGCTCAGACGGCGCTGGGCAGACAGATGGCTCAGACGGCGCTGGGCAGACAGATGGCTCAGACGGCGCTGGGCAGACAGATGGCTCAGACGGCGCTGGGCAGACAGATGGCTCAGACGGCGCTGGGCAGACAGATGGCTCAGACGGCGCTGGACAGACAGATGGCTCAGACGGCGCTGGGCAGACAGGCAGTGCAGACGGCCGACTCTGCCCTGCTGAGGCGCACAGTAGGCCTGGTGCGTGGTGCCGGAACTGGAGGTACCGGGATGACGGCACGCACTTCAAGGCTAGTGCGGGGAGCAGGAACAGGGCACACTGACCTCTCGAAGCGCACTATAGGCCTGGTGCGTGGTACCGGAACTGGAGGTACCGGGCTGGAGACACGCACCATAGGGAGAGTGCGTGGAGGAGGAACAGGGCTCTTAAAACGCACTGGAAGCCTGGTGCGTGGTGTAGGCACTGGTGGTACTGAGCTGGGGCGAGGAGGTAGCGCCGGAAATACCGGACCGTGCAGGCGTATTGGCTCCCTTGAGCACTGAGCCTATCCAACCTTACCTGGTTGCATGCTCCCCGTAGCCCATCCAGTGCGGGGAGGTGGAATAACCCGCACCGGGCTATGCATACGTACAGGAGACATCATGCGCTCTACTGCGTAACACGATGTCTGCCCGTACTCCCGCTCTCCACGGTAAGCCTGGGAAGTGGGCGCAGGTCTCCTACCTGCCCTCGGCCCACTACCTCTTAGCCCCCCCCCAAGACATTTTTGGGGTCTCCTCTCGGGCTTCCAGCCACGTCTCCTTGCTGCCTCCTCATACCACCGCTCTTGGGCTCTCGCTGCCTCCATCTCCTCACGAGCGCGGCGATATTCCCCAATGTGAGCCCAGTGTCCTTTACCCTCCAATACTTCCTCCCAAGTCCATGATTCTTGTGTAGCAGGCCACTGCTCGAATTCACGCCGCTTGGTTCTGGATCGGTGGGTGGTTCTGTATTACTGGCCTCCTCCTCTTCATCCGAAGAGGAGGAGCAGGGATTGAACCAAAATGCAACGGAGTTTGAAGACATGATTTATTAAAGAAAACACGAAAACGAAATACACTTGGATGATTAACAAAATAACAAACGGTGTAGACAGACCTGGACGACGAACTCACATAAACACGAAGAACGCACGAACAGGGAAAATAGCCTACACATAAAAATGACGAATAACAAAACAAACCGAACAGTCCCGTATGGTGCGACAAACACAGACACAGGAGACAACCACCCACAACGAACACTGTGAAACAACCTACCTAAATATGACTCTTAATTAGAGGAACGCCAAACACCTGCCTCTAATTAAGAGCCATACCAGGCAACCCATAAACCAACATAGAAACAGAAAACATAGAATGCCCACCCAAACTCACGTCCTGACCAACTAACACATACAACAAACTAACAGAAATAGGTCAGGAACGTGACAACGACAGACCACGTATTTACCCTGCACACCATAATTGACAAACAAACAAACCAAAACAAAGGCAAAGTCTTCTAATGCTTTGTTGATTTAAAAAAACGTAGACTCAATTTGGCATGAAGGTCTGCTATAGAAATTGATAGAAAGTGGTGTTGGGGGAAAAACATACGACATTATAAAATCCATGTACACAAACAACAAGTCTGCAGTTAAAATTGGCAAAAAACGAATTTCTTTCCACAGGGTGAGACAGCGATGCAGCTAAAGCTCCACCCTCTTCAACATATATATCAACAAATTGGCGCGGGCACTAGAACAGTCTGCAGCACCCGGCCTCACCCTACTAGAATCTGAAGTCAAAAGTCTACTGTTTGCTGATGACCTGGTGCTTCTGTCCCCAACCAAGGACAGCCTACAGCAGCACCTAGATCTTCTGAACAGATTCTGCCAAACCTGGGTCCTGACAGTGAATCTCAGTAAGACCAAAATGATGGTGTTCCAAAAAAGGTCCAGTCGCCAGGACCAGAAATATAAATTCCATCTAGACACTGTTGCCCTAGAGCACACAAAAAACTATACACACACCTTGGCCTAAACATCAGCGCCACAGTTAACTTCCACAAAGCTGTGAACAATCTAAGACACAAGGAAAGAAGGGCCTTCCATGCCATCATAAGGACATAAAATTTGACATACCAATTAGGATCTGGCTAAAAATACTTGAATAAGTTATAGAACCCATTGCCGTTAATGGATGTAAGTTCTGGGGTCCGTTCACCAACCAACCAAGGATTCACAAAATGGGACAAACACCAAATTGAGACTCTGCATGCAGAATTCTGCAAAAATATCCTCCTTGAACAACGTAAAACACCAAATAATTCATGCAGAGCAGAATTAGGCCGATACCCGCTAATTATCAAAATCCAGATAAGAGACGTTAAATTCTACAACCAGCTAAAAGGGAGCGATTCCCAAACCTTCCATAACAAAGCCATCACCTACAGAGAGATGAACCTGGAGAAGAGTCCCCTAAGCAAGCTGGTCCTGGGGCTCTGTTCACAAACACAAACACATTTACATTTACATTACATTTAAGTCATTTAGCAGACGCTCTTATCCAGAGCGACTTACAAATTGGAAAGTTCATACATATTCACCCTGGTCCCCCCGTGGGAATTGAACCCTGGTCCCCCCGTGGGAATTGAACCCACAACCCTGGCGTTGCAAGCGCCATGCTCTACCAACTGAGCCACACGGGACCAACACACCCCACAGAGCCCCAGGACAGCAAGACAATTAGACCCAAACAAATCATGAGAAAACAAATAGATAATTACTTGACAGACTGGAAAGAATTCACAAAAAAACTGAGCAAACTAAAATGCTACTTGGCCCTAAACAGAGAGTAGACAGTGGCAGAATACCTGACCACTGTGACTGACCCAAACTTAAACAACTTCTTGACAATAGGGGGGCGCTGTTTTCACTTTGGAAAAAATCATGCCCAATTTAAACGGCCTCGTACTCTATTCTAGATCATACAATATGCATATTATTATTACTATTGGATAGAAAACACTCTCAAGTTTCTAAAACTGTTTGAATTATAGCTGTGAGTAAAACAGAACTAATTTTGCAGCAAACTTCCATACAGGAAGTGAAAAATCTGAAAACGAGGCTCTGTTTCAGGGCCTGCCTATTCAACTGTCTTTTATTTATCGATATGCATGCACTTCGTACGCCTTCCACTAGAAGTCAACAGGCAGTGACAGGTGGAATGGGGTGTCTAGCTTGATCTGATGTCGAATAAGAGCTTTTGGAGTGACGGGTCCGGTATTTTCTTTGTCCTCGAAGGCGCGCAGGGGAGCTCGACATTGTCTTCTGAAAAGCGTTTGGTATACACGGCGAATATCTCCGGCTCTGATTTGATTTGATACATATGATAATAACATCATAAAGTAGGTTTTTTCAACCGAGTTTTATTAGTTTATTCAACGTTTATTGGGACTTTTGGAGTTTTCCGTTCTTTGTGCCAAGAGAGGGTGGGAATGTTAGCAACCTTGGCTAGCATTGTGGCTCGAATTCGACAGAAGAAATGGACATTCTAAAACCAAACAACGATTTATTCTGGAAATAGGACTCCTTGTACAACATTCTGATGGAAGCTCAGCAAAAGTAAGAAACCATTTATGATGTTATTTCGTATTTCTGTGGAATATGTAGAATCCAACAGGGCGGAGAATATGTGAGTGCTGTCTCACAATAATGTATTTTGTATGTTGTAGTAAAGTTATATTTAAAAATCTAACACAGCGGTTGCATTAAGAACCAGTGTATCTTTCATTTGCCATACAACAAGTATTTTTATGTAAAGGTTATGATGAGTTCTTTGGTCAGATTAGGTGAGTGTCCAAAATATCTCCGGACATTCTGGGAAAATGTTGCTACATATTCACAATGTATAACCACGATTTGCAGCTCTAAATATGCACATTTTCGAACAAAACATAAATGTATTGTATAACATGATGTTATAAGACTGTCATCTGATGAAGTTGTCCAAAGGTTAGTGATTAATTTTATATCTTTTGCTGTTTTTTGCAAAAGCTACCTTTGCGGTGAATAAATGCGTTTGTGTGTTTGGCTATTGTGGTAAGCTAATATAATTCTATATTGTGTTTTCGCTGTAAAACACTTTAAAAAATCGGAAATATTGGCTGGATTCACAAGATGTTTATCTTTCATTTGCTGTACACCATGTATTTTTCATAAATGTTTTATGATGAGTATTTAGGTATTTCACGTTGCTCTCTGTAATTATTCTGGCTGCTTTGGTGCTATTTTTGGTGGTAGCTGCAATGTAAAACTATGATTTATACCTGAAATATGCACATTTTCGAACAAAACATAAATGTATTGTATAACATGTTATAAGACTGTCATCTGATGAAGTTGTTTCTTGGTTAGCGAATAATTATATCTATATTTGGTCGGTTTTGTGATAGCTACCTATGCGGTGGAAACATGGTGAAAATATGCGGTTGAGTCTTTGGCTATTGTGGTTAGCTAATAGAAATACATATTGCGTTTTCGCTGTAAAACATTTTAAAAATCAGAAATGATGGCTGGATTCACAAGATGTTTATCTTTCATTTGCTGTATTGGACTTGTGATTTCATGAAAATTATATTATATGATATCCCTGTCCCGTTAGGCTATGCTAGTCAGCTTTTTTGATGAGGAGGATCCCGGATCCGGGAGAGAGAAGCGGTAGAGGTTTTAAGGGAAAGCTTTGACTATGTACAGACTCAGTTTGCATAGCCTTGCTACTGAAAGAGGCATCCGTAGGCAGACTTGGCTCTCAAGAGAAGACTGGCTATGTGCACACTGCCCACAAACAGGTGGAAACTGAGCTGCACTTCCTAACCTCCTGCCAAATGTATGACCATATTAGAGACACATATTTCCCTCAGATCACATAGATCCACAAAGAGTTTGAAAAAAAAATATTTTTTGAGAAACTCCCATATCTACTGGGTGAAATACTACAGTGCGCCATCACAGCAGCAAGATTTGTGACCTGTTGCCACAAGAAAAGGGCAACCAGGGAAGAACAAACGGCATTGTAAATACAACCCATATTTATTTATTTTCCCTTTTGTTCTTTAACTATTTGCAAATCGTTACAACACTGTATATAGACATAATGTGACATTTGAAATTACTTTATTCTTTTGGAACTTTTGTGAGTGTATGTTTACTGTTCAATTTTATTGTTTATTTCACTTTTGTTTATTATCTACTTCACTTGCTTTGGCAATGTTAACATGTGTTTTCCATGCCAATAAAGCCCCAGAGAGAGAGAGAGAGAGACAGAGACACAGAGAGAGAGACAGAGAGAGAGAGAGAGACAGAGAGAGAGACAGAGACAGAGAGAGAGACAGAGACAGAAAGAGACAGAGACAGAGAGAGACAGAAAGAGAGACAGAAAGAGAGACACAATGAAAATGTACAAAAAGAGAGCGGAGAGACATACAGATATATTAAGACAGACAGACAGACAGACAGACAGACAGACAGACAGACCAGACCAGACCAGACCAGACCAGACCAGACCAGACCAGACCAGACCAGACCAGACAGACAGACAGACAGACAGACAGACAGACAGACCAGAACAGACCGACAGACCAGACCAGACAGACAGACCAGACCAGACCAGACCAGAACAGACCGACAGACCAGAACAGACCAGACCAGAACAGACCAGACCAGACCAGACCAGACCAGACCAGACCAGACCAGACAGACTTTTAATCCAGATGGTGGTGTCCCTGGTTCCCTGCTTCCCATTTAGTTCTGCAGAGGACTGTTATGTCAGGAAAGAGAGAGTCTGTTGTGACAGTGCCACGCACAAACACACACACCTCTTTAATACTGCTGCAAGTGCAGAGGAATGTGTACTCCCCTGACCTGTGTCTGTCTGCTGACTGGTAATACCACCGCTCTCAACACCACACCTCACACACATCACAGAGCTCCACCACACCTCAAAACACCACACACCTTATGAAAGTTATGTATGGTATTTATGGTATGTATTTTGAACTCTGTGAAGCATTTATTTATATTGCAATTTCTGAGGCTGGAAACTTTAAATGAACTTATCCTCTGAAATAGAGTTAACTCTGGGTCTTCCAATCCTGTGGCGGTCCTCATGAGTTTACAATTGGCTCATTCATCCCCCTCCTCTCCCCTGTAACTATTCCCCAGGTCGTTGCTGCAAATGAGAACGTGTTCTCAGTCAACTTACCTGGTAAAATAACGGTAAAATAAAATAAAAAATAAATAAATAAATGAGAGCCAGCTTCATCATAACGCTTGATGGTTTTTTGCGACTGCATTTGAGGAAACTTTCAACGTTTTTGAAATATTCTTTAATGACTGACCTTCATGTCTTAAAATAATGATGGACTGTTGTTTCTTTTTGCTTATTTGAGCTGTTCTTGCCGTAATATGGACGTGGTCTTTTACCAAATATGCTTAACTTCTGTATACCACCCTCTACCTTGTCACAACACAACTGATTGGCTCAAACGCATTAAGAAGGAAAGACATTCCACAAATTAACTTTCAAGAAGGCACACCTGTTAATTGAAATGCATTCCAGGTGACTACCTCATGAATCTGGTTGAGAGAATGGCAAGGGTGTGCAAAGCTGTCATCAAGGCGAAAGGTGTCTATTTGAAGACTCTACAATCTAAAATCTATTATTTGTTTAACACTTCTTTGGTTACTACATGATTCCAAATGTGTTATTTCATAGTTTTGATGTCTTCACAATTATTCTACAAAGTAGAAAATAGTAAAAACCAAGAAAAAACCTTGAACTTTGACCGGTAGGGAAAGTTATTTAAAGGTCTGTATGGTGTGTATGGTCTCTATGTTATGTATGGTCTGTATGGTCGGTATGGTCTGTATGGTATGTACGGTATGTATGGTCTCTATGTTATGTATGGTCTGTATGGTATGTATGGTCTGTATGGTCTGTATGGTCTGTATGGTCTGTATGGTCTGTATGGTCTGTATGGTATGTACAGTATGTATGGTCTCTATGTTATGTATGGTCTGTATGGTCTGTATGGTATGTATGGTCTGTATGGTCTGTATGGTATGTACGGTATGTATGGTCTCTATGTTATGTATGGTCTGTATGGTATGTACGGTCTCTATGGTATGTATGGTATGTATGGTATGTATGTTATGTATGTTATGTATGGTATGTATGTTATCTATGGTCTGTATGGTCTCTATGTTATGTATGGTATGTATGGTATGTATGGTATGTATGGTATGTATGGTATGTATGTTATGTATGGTATGTATGGTATGTATGGTATGTATGTTATGTATGGTATGTATGTTATCTATGGTCTGTATGGTCTCTATGTTATGTATGGTCTCTATGGTATGTGTGGTATGTATGGTTGATGAATGTCTATCTCACTGCCTCTTTCATTCAAATTATAAAGAAATAAGATTACCTGTCATACACATTATATATTTTCTTTCTTCCTTTATTTATTTAGCTCCATTTCTTCCAGAAAAGAAAGGGAGGGGAGGGAGGAGTGTTGTGGAGCAGAGAGAGGGGAGGGAGGAGTGGTGTAGAGCAGAGAGAGGGGAGGGAGGAGTGTTGTGGAGCAGAGAGAGGGGAGGGAGGAGTGTTGTAGAGCAGAAAGAGGGGAGGGAGGAGTGGTGTAGAGCAGAGAGGGGAGGGAGGGAGGAGTGGTGTGGAGCAGAGAGAGGGGAGGGAGGAGTGTTGTAGAGCAGAGAGAGGGGAGGGAGGAGTGGTGTGGAGCAGAGAGAGGGAGGGAGGAGTGGTGTGGAGCAGAGAGAGGGGAGGGAGGAGTGGTGTGGAGCAGAGAGAGGGGACAGAGGAGTGGTGTGGAGCAGAGAGAGGGAGGGAGGAGTGTTGTGGAGCAGAGAGAGGGGAGGGAGGAGTAGTGTAGAGCAGAGAGAGGGGAGGGGGGAGTGGTGTGGAGCAGAGAGAGGGGAGGGAGGAGTGTTATGGAGCAGAGAGAGGGGAGGGAGGAGTGGTGTGGAGCAGAGAGAGGGAGGGAGGAGTGTTGTGGAG
>NC_074676.1:51211737-51256737 GCF_029448725.1 Salvelinus fontinalis
AAACAAAGGAGATGACTGTGGACTACAGGAAACAGCAGAGGGAACACCCCCACATCCACATCCACGGGACATTAGTGGAGAAGGTGGAAAGATTTAAAGTTCCTCGGCGTACACATCACGGACAAACTGAAGTGGTCCTCCCACACAGACAGCGTGGTGAAGTAGGCGCAAGAGTGTCGGACGGGGCCACAGTGTCTCCCGACCCCTCCTGTCTCAGCCTCCAGTATTTATGCTGCAATCGTTTATGTGTAGGAGGGCTAGGGTCAGTCTGTTATATCTGGAGTATTTATCCTGTCTTATCAGGTGTCCTGTGTGATTTTAAGTATGCTCTCTCTAATTCTATCTCTCTGTTTCTCTCTCTTTCTTTCTCTCTGTTTCTCTGTTATAATCTCCACCTGGCACAGCCAGAAGAGGACTGGCCACCCCTCATAGCCTGGTTCCTCTCTAGGTTTCTTCCTAGGTTCTGGCCTTTCTTGGGAGTTTTGCCTAGCCACCGTGCTTCTACACCTGCATTGCTTGCTGTTTGGAGTTTTAGGCTGGGTTTCTTTACAGCCCTTTAATATATCAGCTGATGTAAGAAGGGCTTTCTGAATAAATTTGATTTGATTCAACTTGAGGAGGCTGAAGAAATTTGGCTTGTCATCTAAAACACTCACAATCTTCTACAGATGCACAATCGAGAGCATCGTGTTGGGCTGCAGCACCGCCTGGTATGGCAACTGCACCGCCCTCAACCGCAAGGCTCTCCAGACACCTACACCACCCGATGTCACAGGAAGGCCAAAAAGATAATCAAGGACAACAACCACCCAAGCCACTGCCTGTTCACCCCGCTATCATCCAGAAGGTGAGGTCAGTACAGGTGCATCAAAGCAGGGACCGAGAGACTAAAAAACAGCTTCTATCTCAAGGCCATCAGACTGTTAAACAGCCATCACTAACATAGAGAGGCTGCTGCCAACATATTGACTCAAATCTCTGGCCACTTTAATAAATGGACTTAATAAATGTATCACTAGTCACTTTGAGTAACGCCGCTTTAATAATGTTTACATATCCTACATTACTCATCTCATATGTATATACTGTATTCTATACCATTTACTGCATCTTGCCTACGCTGCTCATCCATATATTTATATGTACATATTCTAGTCATCCCTTTACATTTGTGTGCATTTGTGTGTATAAGATAGTGGTTGTGAATTTCTTAGATTACTTGTTAGATATTACTGCATAGTCGGAACAAGAAGCACAAGCATTTCGCTACACTCGCATTAGCATCTACTAACCCTGTGTATGTGACTATAATTTTGGGGGGGATTCGAAGCCACTACTGCGTAGTCTTGTCTGTTTGCTTAGGGTCGTTGTCCTGTTGGAAGGTGAACCTTCACCCCAGTCTGAGGTCCTGAGCGCTCTGGAGCAGGTTTTCATCAGGGATCTGTCTGTACTCCTGACTAGTCTCCCTGTCCCTGCAGCTGAGAAACATCCCCACAGCATGATGCTGCCATCACCATGCTTCACCGTAAGGATGGTGCCAGGTTTCCTCTAGACGTGACGCTTGGTATTCAGGCCAAAGAGTTCAATCTTGGTTTCATCAGAACAGAGCATCTTGTTTCTCATGGTCTGAGTCCTTTAGGTGCCTTTTGGCAAACTCCAAAAGACTGCCATGTGCCTTTTACTGAGGAGTGGCTTCCATCTGGCTACTCTACCATAAAGGCCTGATTGGTGGAGTTCTGCAGAGATGGTTGTCCTTCTGGAAGGTTCTCCCATCTCCACAGAGGAACTCTAGAGCTCTGTCAGAGTGACCATCTGGTTCATGGTTCTCTCCCTGACCAAGGCCCTTCTCCCCTGATTGCTCAATTTGGCTGGGCGGTCAGCTCAAGGAAGAGTATTGGTGGTTACCAAAATTCTTCAATTTAAGAATGAGGGAGGCCACTGTGTTTTGGGGGATCTTCAATTCTGCAGAAATTGGTGGTACCCTTCCTCAGATCGGTGCCTAGACACAATCCTGTCTCGGAGCTCTATGGACAATTCTTTTGACATCATGGCTTGGTTTTTGCTCTGACATGCACTGTCAACTGTGGGATCTTATATAGACAGGTGTGTGCCTTTCCAAATCATGTCCAATCAATTTATTTTGCAACAGGTGGACTCCAATCAAGTTGTAGAAACATCTCAAGGATGATCAATGGAAACAAGATGCACTTGAGCTCAATTTCGAATCTCATAGCAAAGGGTCTGAATACTTATGAAAATAAGGTATAACCTGTTTTCACTTTGTCAATGTGGGGTATTGTGTGTAGATTACTGAGGATTGATAAAATCCATTTTTGAATAAGGCTGTAACGTAACAGTCAAGGGGTCTGAATACTTGGGGCAGCAGGTTGGATGCTGGTTCGAATCCCCGAGCTGACAAGGTAAAAATCAGTCAGTCTGCCACTGAACAAGGCAGTTAACCCACTGTTCCCCGGGCGCTGAAGACGTGGATGTCGATTAAGCCAGCCCCAGTGCACCTCTGTGATTCAGAGGGGTTGGGTTAAATGAGGAAGACACATTTCAGTTGAATGCATTCAGCTGTACAACTGACTAGGTAACTTACTTTCTCTGCAAAACACTAGTCTCAACGTCAACAGTGAAGAGGCGACTCCGGGAAGCTGGTCTTCCAGGCAGAGTTGCAAAGAAAATCCACATCTCAGACTGGCCAATTAAAAGAAAAGATTAAGATGGGCAATAGAACACAGACACTGGACAAAGGAACTATGCCTAGAAGGCCAACATCCCAGAGTTGCCTCTTCACTGTTGATGTTGATACTGGTGTTTTGCGGGTATTATTTAATGAAGCTGCCAGTTTTGGACTTGTGAGGCAGAAAAATATATCGGGGATTGGAAATAATGCAGACCATTGTATTGATAGAATCCTACAATTTATCTGCAATATTAAAGCTACCCTAAATAAAAGACTCACACATATTATCATCCTCATCAAAGGACATTAATACCAGAAGAACAAACTCTTGAGTGGCGCAGTGGTCTAAGGCACTGCATCTCAGTGCTACTGGCGTCACTACAGACACCCTGGTTCAAATCCAGGCTGTATCACAACCGGCCGTGATTGGGAGTCACATAGGACGGTGCACGTCATCTGGGTTTGGCCGGTGTAGGCCGTCCTTGTAAATAAGCGTTTGTTCTTAACTGACTTGCCTAATTAAATAAAAAACGATATACACCGACACGTTCATCTATGGAAAAGCCCACACTAGATAATAACCTATTTGACATGATTACATTCCAGTCATTTAGCAGACAGTCTTATTCAGAGCTACTTTGAGTGGATATATTTTACAATTTTTTTCGTAATAGGTCCATTGTGGAAATCAAATCCCATATCTTGGCGTGGCAACCGTCATGCTCTACCAACTTTTCTCTTTCGTTATTGCATTCTCTCATTGTCTCTCTCTCACACACACACACACACACACACACACACACACACACACACACACACACACACACACACACACACACACACACACACACACACACACACACACACACACACACACACACACACACACACACACACACACACACACCTAAGACACCAGTGTAATTACCTCAGAGATCAGGGCGGGGTTAAGATTAGCAGGCATTTACCTCAAGAGTCTGGAACGTCCCTCATGCTAACCTAGGGTGTCTGGGTGTGTGTGTGTGTGTGTGTGTGTGTGTGTGTGTGTGTGTGTGTGTGTGTGTGTGTGTGTGTGTGTGTGTGTGTGTGTGTGTGTGTGTGTGTGTGTGTGTGTGTGTGTGTGTGTGTGTGTGTGTGTGTGTGTGTGTGTGTGTGTGTGTGTGTGTGTGTGTGTGTCTGTGCGTGTGTGTGTGTGTGTGTGTCTGTGCGTGTGTGTGAGAGCCAGAAAGAGAGAGCTCTCTTCAGCTTAAATGTAATTACAGGGCTTATTCCTGCTCGTATTGTCCCTGTGTGTCACATGTTCACATGGAGAGAAACACTAGCAGCACATCTGGGCAACCTGGGCTACATTTACACAGGAAGGAACCTGGGCTATATTTCCACAGGAAGGAACCTGGGCTATATTTCCACAGGAAGGAACCTAGGCTATATTTCCACAGGAAGGAACCTGGGCTATATTTCCACAGGAAGGAACCTGGGCTATATTTCCACAGGAAGGAACCTGGGCTATATTTCCACAGGAAGGAACCTGGGCTACATTTCCACAGGAAGGACCATTCTGACCTTTTTTCACTAATTGTTCTTTTGACCAATCTGATCAGCTGATCAGCTTTAAAAAAAATGTAATTAAAAGATCTGCTGTGATTGGTCAAAAGTCTAATTAGTGGAAAAAATATCAGAATTTACCTGTTTGTGTAAATGCAGCCATTGTGTCAAAAGAGTTAGGGCTCAATTAAATCTGTTGTATTGAGGAAGTATCGAGGAATTACCAAGGAAGTGTCAAATAAATACAGAGGAAGTGTTGAGGAAGTGTTGAGGAAGTGTTGAGGAAGTATCAAGGACACATCGAGGAAGTGTCGAGGAAGTACCGTGGAAGAGCCTTGCTAAATTGTAAGGGCAATGTCTGATTGAGCCGACCTTTGCAGTGTTTACCTTGAACGCAGTCTCCGCGAACGCGGGAACATTGCTCTTAAAGGTCCAACGCAGCCGTTTTTATCTCAATATCAAATCATATCTGGGTAACAATTAAGTACCTTACTGTGATCGATTTTCTGTCTCGCGCTGCTGGTATGAACTGCTAAAACCAAAAATCAACATATTCTGTTGGCTTTCGGTTATAGCTTTCACTACACAGCAGCAGGAGTTGGTTGGGCTTGATGTGCCAGAGCAGCTTGTACATGACCCAAAGCCTGTCTGGTCTCACGTGGTTTGAGACAGTAATCCATCATCAGGAAGACGAAAAGGCGGAGAGGACTAACAAATCATCTCCAGAATCTCTCGAAACCAGAAATGGTAGACAGTTAGTCATGGGGCTATCATCCCCATCCTGTAAAACTCTTTAAGAAACAGCAACAAATTACACTTCTACAACTGGATGCAAATATATCCCAGAATCCCCCATGTGTATGATCGCCATCAGTGAAAGCCTATGGGAAACTGGTTATGTGAAGATGGGAGCACTGAAAACCAAAAATCAAATGCACGTTAGCTTATGGAATGTTACAACAATGTTTGGGTCTGGAAAGCTGGCACAGTTTACAAATGAAATGAGGAGAGACAAGCTACAGATAGATGCCTTCCACAAAACTCGTCTCCAGACAATCATGCACATCTTCTGGACTAACACAATATCAAACACCAACCTCCTCAAACTAATAAAGAAGCCATGGATGCCATACTTGAGAGACGCCGCTGGAGCTGGACAGAGTTCAGACTCCATCCCAAGTCCATTGGACTCCAGAGGGCATAAGTAAGAGGGTGGAGGCCCAAGACAACGTGACGGAGAACAATAGAGACAGAGCTACAACATCAGCAGAGGAGGGGCACGGCGGAGAAGATGACCAGAGACAGACAGAAATAGAGAGCCTTTGTTGCTGCCCAATGTGCCAGCCGGCGTGATGCGGTTGAGTGAGTGAGAGTGTGATTGTTTTCAATTAAAAACATCAAAAATTTACAAAAATTGCAAAGAGCGATTTCTCAAACAGAAATTTAGCTAGGACTGTCTGGGAGTGGTCTGAGTGAGGGGCCTAATTGAACTAGCCAAATGGGAGGGATATGTAACCTGAAAACTAGCTGTTATTGGCAGAGAGGTTTAAAACTCCCTATTTTATTGGTCGATTAACTATTTTACTTGCTGGTGATGTCGCCAAGCAGGATAATACTTCCTCCCACCAAAACAGGCAGAAATGTCAGGTTAATCTTTTCAAAGAACCCTTATACAGCTTTAAGACAATTTCACCGTATTATTCTAACATCATAGTGTGGACATATACCGTATATAAAACATATGGAATATGTCGATCTTGACTGCACTGGGCCTTTACATTATAAGGCGGATCTTCCGCAATACTTCTGCGATACGGATTGAAAACACCCCTTCATTACAGATCTTCACTGAAACGTGCCCTGGCTTGTAAGGGTTATTTTGAGCTGTATGTGAAAGAGTAGAGGATACTAAAACAGAGAAATAATTGTGACGCTCTGATTGAAGGACAATGAGAGCAGACTGTGGAAATGAAGTGGCAGTGGAGTATCTTGTACACTAGAGGGTCTTTGGTTTTGAAGAGCTCGGAATGAAGCGTTCATTCACGATGGAATGTTTTTGTTGACTCAGCTCACCATGTTGTACTTCTGTCTCTGTTATTCCCCAACTGTCTCTCCCTTTTCTCGCTGTCTCACAACATTTACGAATACATCTCTCTCTCTCTCTCTCTCTCTCTGTGTTGAATGTGCTTCTGGGAGGAGCAGGAGACAGACTGGGTCATTGACTGGGGGCGGCGATGCTATCTTTCCTTCCAGCCCAGTCTGCCAGCACAGGACGAGCATTGTTCTCTTCTCCTTTCCTCTCCTCTCTTCTTCTTTCGCTGCACTCACTCACTCTCTGTCTCTAATACCTCCTACTGTGCATATCATCCATGAGACTCCCTGCATCAATAGTCACACACACCCTACGCCCTGGGTCTCCTCTGCCACCCTGGGTATGTAAGAGGGGGAGAGAGGAAGCAGAGAGAGGTGTAGCGAGAGGATGATGATTTGGTTTCTCTTTCATCAATAAGTGAATCTTTATCAAGGGGACCCACCACCACCACCGCTCTGTCTGTCTGTCTGTCTGTCTGTCTGTCTGTCTGTCTGTCTGTCTGTCTGTCTGTCTGTCTGTCTGTCTGTCTGTCCGTCTGTTGTATTCATCACCATCCCTCATTCATGGCTCCTCTCCTACCATACAAGCACATCACACTGCCAGCTGCATACATTACCATAATATATAACAGGCTTCAGTTCATTAGTTGCTGTGGTTGGGAGTTATGATCACGGTAATGTGTCTCTCTCTCTCTTCCTATTCTCTGATGCATATTTACGTAGTCTATATGAGTGGATACAAATGGACCATATTGCAAATCCCTGGGAGGAGATTTAAATCCATATTCAGAGCCAGATATATTGGGTAAGTGTCTGAAAATGTCACTATGAAAGATTGTGTTACTCACAGCACCGGGCTGTGAATGCGAACTGGAGACACCGTGTGCCTCACTGGTAACACGGTGTCTGACCAGTCACACGCTCCCCAGCACACCCGTTCTGCAGCGCTCTCCATGCTAGCACCTCTCTGGAATCTTGCGTCGAACTTCTCATCCGAATCCCTGACTGGCTCTACGGCCCCCCAAAATAACTTCTTGGGGTTTCTGTGGCCTACCTCGTTGGTATTTCTCCTCGTAATTTCACCGTTCCGCTTTTGCTGCCTCTATTTCCTCCTTCGGAAGACGATACTCCCCAGCCTGTGTCCAGGGTCCTGCTCCGTCCAGTATCTCCTCCCAGGTCCATTCCTCCTGAACACGCTGCTTGGTCCATTTATGGTGTGTTCTTCTGTCACGGCCGTTGTAAGGTGGAGACCAAGGCGCAGCGTGGTATGCGTACACCATAGACATATAAATCACCTAGACCTACAACCCTTAACATACAAAAACCCTAGACAAAACAAAAACTAATGTACCCACCCTAATCACACCCTGACCAAACAAACTTTTTGTGTACAGTCGTGGCCAAAGTTTTGAGAATGACACAAATATTATTTTTCACAAAGTTTGCTGCTTCAGTGTCTTTAGATATTTTTTGTCAGATGTTAATATGGATACTGAAGTATAATTACAAGCATTTCATAAGTGTCAAACGCTTTTATTGACAATTACATGAAGTTGATGCAAAGAGTCAATATTTGCAGTGTTGACCCTTCTTTTTCAAGACCTCTGCAATTCGCCCTGGCATGCTGTCAATTAACTTCTGGGCCACATCCTGACTGATGGCAGCACATTCTTGAATGATCAATGCTTAGAGTTTGTCAGAATTATTGGGTTTCTGTTTGTCCACCCGCCTCTTGAGGATTGACCACAAGTTCTCAATGCGATTAAGGTCTGGGGAGTTTCCTGGCCATGGACCCAAAATATCGATCTTTTGTTCCCTGAGCCACTTAGTTATCAATTTTGCCTTATGGCAAGGTGCTCCATCATGCTGGAAAAGGCATTGTTCGTCACCAACCTGTTCCTGGATGGTTGGGAGAAGTTGCTCTCGGAGGATGTGTTGGTACCATTCTTTATTCCTGGCTGTGTCCTTAGGCAAAATTGTGAGTGAGCCCACGCCCTTGGCTGAGAAGGAATCCCAAAAATGAATGGTCTCAGGATGCTTTACTGTTGGCATGACACAGGACTGATGGTAGTGCTCACCTTGTCTTCTCCGGACAAGCTTTTTTCCGGATGCCTCAAACAATCGGAAAGGGGATTCATCAGAGAAAATGACTTTATCCCAGTCCTCAGCAGTCCAATCCCTGTACCTTTTGCAGAATATCAGTCTGTCCCTGATGTTTTTCCTGGAGAGAAGTGGCTTCTTTGCTGCCCTTCTTGACACCACGCCATCCTCCAAAAGTCTTCGCCTCACTGGGCGTGCAGATACACTCACACCTGCCTGCTGCAATTCCTGAGCAAGCTCTGTACTGGTGGTGCCCCGATCCCGCAGCTGAATCAACTTTAAAACCTGTTGGGGATGGGGGCGCTGTTTAGACTATTTATGCTAATGTGGCTAATTTTTTAAACGGCTTCCCACAAAATCCTTGATCGTACAATATGCATATTATTATTATTATTGGATAGAAAACAGTCTATAGTTTCTATAGGAGTTGAAATTTTGTCTCTAAGTGGAACAGAGCCCATTCTACAGCAATTTCCCTGACATGGAGTCAGATTTGAGAAACGTTGGCCACTTTTCTGAAGTCATTTAAACGGGCACTGTCGTTGCTATGACTATACGGACACTTCTTACGTCTTCCCCTGGATGCCTTTACGTGATGACGATTCCAACGGGCTCGATTGCTCGTTCACAGGCACTACAAATGAAAAAAACCTTTAGCTAGCAAGTCTTTTCTTGCTGCGTAACGCGCGTGGAAGACACCGACCCTCTCCTGTTCCAAGCATTAGTTTAGCCTGTTATATTTCTCCGGTCATCTTTTCACTCGTTATAGGAGTTACAAACATCACAAAGTAGTTAATTTAAAGCGTTTTATAGCAATTTATATCCGTTTAGTGCGATTTTGGGACATTTATTTTTGCAACGATGTGAAAAGTTGGGAACGCTTTTCAGTTCATCCCGAACGTAGTTGACATTTCCACATGGCAAGAGGACAGCTTTCCACCAAAAGACGATTTCTCCCAAGAAAGGATCCTTTGCCCAAGATACTGATGGAAGAACAGCTCAAGGTAGGACATTTTTATTATGATAAATCGTGTTTCTGTCGAAACATTTTAGTGGCTTAGGACGCCATGTTTTTTGACGTAGCTTCGCTTGGCGCAAACTGTATTGAAAAGTAAGGATAAATTAAAAAATGTAATAACGCAATTGTATTAAGAATTAAATTGTCTATCAATCCCTGTCCACCCTATATTTTTTAGTCACGTTTATGAGTATTTATGTATAAGAGTAGATCACTGTCTAAGTGGCGCAAGGACAAATTCTGACCAGCTGAGTTACATTTCACATTGTCTAACCATGATTTTGGTGGCTAAATATAAACATTTTCGATCAAACTGTATATGCATGTTGTAATGTGATGTTACAGGAGTGTCATCGGAAGAATTCTGAGAAGGTTAGTGAAAAAATTAATATCTTTTGGCGATGTTGACTTTTATCGCTCACTTTGGCTAGAATCAATGCTGGGCTGCTATGTGCTATGTGCTACGCTAATATAACGATTTATTGTGTTTTCGCTGTAAGACACTTAGAAAATCTGAAATATTGTCTGTATTCACAGGATCTGTGTCTTTCGATTCGTGTATGCTGTGTATTTTTACGAAATGTTTGATGATTAGTAGTTAGGTAAACACGTTGCTCATTGTAATTATTCTAGTCCATTTGTGATGGTGGGTGCAATTGTAAACTATGCCATATACCTGAAATATGCACTTTTTTCTAACAAAACCTATCCCATACCATAAATATGTTATCAGACTGTCATCTAATGAGTTTTTTTGTTGGTTAGGGGCTATAAATATCTTAGTTTAGCCGAATTGGTGATGGCTACTGGTGTTGGTGGACAAATAAAAGATGGTGGAATATGCTAATGTGTTTTTAGGTAATAGATGTACATCTTTACATATTGTGTCTTCCCTGTAAAACATTTTAAAAATCGGAAATGTTGACTGGATTCATAAGATCTGTGTCTTTCATTAGCTGTATTGGACTTTAATGTGTGAAAGTTAAATATTTTAAAAAAATATTTTTTTTGAATTTCGCGGCACTGGTTTTTCAGTGGGGGGGGGGGGGGTGTGCCGCTAGCGCCACGCTGATCCTAGACAGGTTAAGAGACGTTCCTGGCGCTTGCTGGACTTTCTTGGGCGCCCTGAAGCCTTCTTCACAACAATTGCACCACTCTCCTTGAAGTTCTTGATGATCTGATAAATGGTTGATTTAGGTGCAATCTTACTGGCAGCAATATCCTTGCCTGTGAATCCCTTTTTGTGCAAAGCAATGATGACGGCACGTGTGTCCTTGCAGCTAACCATGGTTGACAGAGGAAGAACAATGATTCCAAGCACCACCTTCCTTTTGAAGCTTCCAGTCTGTTATTCGAACTCAATCAGCATGACAGAGTGATCTCCTGCCTTGTCCTCATCAACACTCACACCTGTGTTAACGAGAGAATCACTGACATGACGTCAGCTTGTCCTTTTGTGGCAGGGCTGAAATACAGTGGAAATGTTTTGGGGGGATTCAGTTCATTTGCATGACAAAGAGGGACTTTGCAATTAATTGCAATTCATCTGATCACTCTTCATAACATTCTAGAGTATATGCAAATTGCCATCATACAAATTGAGGCAGCAGACTTTGTGAAAATTTATATTTGTGTCATTCTCAAAACGTTTGGCCACGACTGTAGTCTAGATTTCTTGAAATAGAGAGTAATTGTACCAGTTCTGTATTTCCCATTTCTACCTACAATGTTCTGAACATGTCAGCCTTCTGAGCACACCAGACATTATAGATGTTGCTGCTCTTTTAGAAGGATGTGGCTGATCTTTTAGGAGGTGGCTGATCTTTTAGAAGGACATGGCTGATCTTTTAGAAGGATGTGGCTGATCTTTTAGAAGGATGTGGCTGATCTTTTAGAAGGAGGTGGCTGATCTTTTGGAAGGAGGTGGCTGCTCTTTAAGAAGGATGTGGCTGATCTTTAAGAAGGATGTGGCTGATCTTTTAGAAGGATGTGGCTGCTCTTTAAGAAGGATGTGGCTGCTCTTTAAGAAGGATGTGGCTGCTCTTTTAGAAGGATGTGGCTGCTCTTTGAGAAGGATGTGGCTGATCTTTAAGAAGGATGTGGCTGATCTTTAAGAAGGAGGTGGCTGCTCTTTAAGAAGGATGTGGCTGCTCTTTAAGAAGGATGTGGCTGCTCTTTAAGAAGGATGTGGCTGATCTTTAGAAGGATGTGGCTGATCTTTAAGAAGGATGTGGCTGCTCTTTAAGAAGGATGTGGCTGATCTTTAGAAGGATGTGGCTGATCTTTAGAAGGATGTTGCTGCTCTTTAAGAAGGATGTGGCTGATCTTTAAGAAGGATGTGACTGATCTTTAAGAAGGATGTGGCTGCTCTTTTAGAAGGATGTGGCTGATCTTTAAGAAGGATGTGGCTGATCTTTAAGAAGGATGTGGCTGCTCTTTAAGAAGGATGTGGCTGCTCTTTAAGAAGGATGTGGCTGCTCTTTAAGAAGGATGTGGCTGCTCTTTAATAAGGATGTGGCTGATCTTTAAGAAGGATGTGGCTGCTCTTTTAGAAGGATGTGGCTGCTCTTTGAGAAGGATGTGGCTGATCTTTACGAAGGATGTGGCTGATCTTTTAGAAGGATGTGGCTGCTCTTTAAGAAGGATGTGGCTGCTCTTTTGGAAGGATGTGGCTGATCTTTTAGAAGGATGTGGCTGATCTTTTAGAAGGATGTGGCTGCTCTTTAAGAAGGAGGTGACTGATCTTTAAGAAGGATGTGGCTGCTCTTTAAGAAGGATGTGGCTGCACTTTAAGAAGGATGTGGCTGATCTTTAAGAAGGATGTGGCTGCTCTTTAAGAAGGATGTGGCTGATCTTTAAGAAGGATGTGGCTGCTCTTTAATAAGGATGTGGCTGATCTTTAAGAAGAATGTGGCTGCTCTTTTAGAAGGATATGGCTGCTCTTTAAGAAGGATGTGGCTGATCTTTTAGAAGGATCTGGCTGCTCTTTAAGAAGGATGTGGCTGCTCTTTTAGAAGGATGTGGCTGATCTTTAGAAGGATGTGGCTGATCTTTAAGAAGGATGTGGCTGCTCTTTAAGAAGGATGTGGCTGATCTTTTAGAAGGATGTTGCTGCTCTTTAAGAAGGATGTGTCTGATCTTTAAGAAGGGTGTGGTTGCTCTTCGGGAAGTGTGTGGTTGATTGGTGAGAAGACAGCAATAGGATCAAAGGGGAGAGATCCTTGAGTTGATTGACAGGTGGGAACACCTAATGAGTGACTGTCATGTCATTAAACATTGGAACCTAATCAGTCTGTCTGTCAACTTGCATTCATGACATACTCACTATTCATACTCACTGTGTGTGTGTGTGTGTGTGTGTGTGTGTGTGTGTGTGTGTGTGTGTGTGTGTGTGTGTGTGTGTGTGTGTGTGTGTGTGTGTGTGTGTGTGTGTGTGTGTGTGTGTGTGTGTGTGTGTGTGTGTGTGTGTGTGTGTGTGTGTGTGTGTGTGTGTGTGTGTGTGTGTGTGTGTGTGTGTGTGTGTGTGTGTGTGTGTGTGTGTGTGTGTGTGTGTGTGTGTGTGTGTGTGTGTGTGTGTGTGTGTGTGTGTGTGTGTGTGCGTGCGTGCGTGCGTGCGTGCGTGCGTGCGTGCGTGCGTGCGTGCGTGCGTGCGTGCGTGCGTGCGTGCGTGCGTGCGTGCGTGCGTGCGTGCGTGCGTGCGTGCGTGCGTGCGTGCGTGCGTGCGTGCGTGCGTGCGTGCGTGCGTGCGTGCGTGCGTGCGTGCGTGCGTGCGTGCGTGCGTGCGTGCGTGCGTGCGTGCGTGCGTGCGTGCGTGCGTGCGTGCGTGCGTGCGTGCGTGCGTGCGTGAGGACGATGGTAGGAAAGTGAGTGAGAGAGAGACAGAGAGAGTGCAGGATCAGTGCCCTAACTCACCCAGGAGTACCCACAGACTTTGTTAAACACAGGGCTCAGACACAAGCAACACAGAACCATATCAGTGTTTCCCAGTACTACTGTGTACACACACGGTTCCCACAACCTTAGTTTAATGTTACCACAACATTGTCTCATCATCTCGCCACAATCGAAGAGAAAGGGATAATATGACATTGTCAGTGACGTGACCTACCGCGGCGTTCAACAGGAAACGAGTGACATGCTTTTACATATAGCTGTAGATGTAACAACGAGGATGAGTACAGTATAAGTAGGTTATTATTCTATACGGCCATATAGTTTCATGGCTGTGCGTTTTCCATCACATGTGACGGAAGATTTAACCTGAGGTGCCCGGAAGACAAATGGAATGTTATTCCTGCGTTATGAATGGAATGTTATTCCTGCGTTATGAATGGAATGTTATTCCTGCATTATGAATGGAATGTTATTCCTGCATTATGAATATAATGTTATTCCTGCATTATGAATGGAATGTTAATCCTGCATTATGAATGGAATGTTATTCCTGCATTATGAATGGAATGTTATTCCTGCATTATGAATGGAATGTTATTCCTGCATTATGAATGGAATGTTATTCCTGCATTATGAATGGAATGTTATTCCTGCATTATGAATGGAATGTTATTCCTGCATTATGAATGGAATGTTATTCCTGCATTATGAATATAATGTTATTCCTGCATTATGAATGGAATGTTATTCCTGCATTATGAATTGGGGTGGCAGGGTAGTCTAGTGGTTAGAGCGTTGGGCTAGTAACTGAAAGGTTGCAAGTTCAAATCCTCGAGCTGACAAGGTACAAATCTGTCGTTCTGCCCCTGAACAAGGCAGTTAACCCACTGTTCCTAGGCCGTCATTGAAAATAAGAATTTGTTCTTAACTGACTTGCCTAGTTAAATAAAGGTAAAATAAAATGAATGGAATGTTATTCCTGCATTATGAATGGAATGTTAATCCTGCATTATGAATGGAATGTTATTCCTGCATTATGAATGGAATGTTATTCCTGCATTATGAATGGAATGTTATTCCTGCATTATGAATGGAATGTTATTCCTGCATTATGAATGGAATGTTATTCCTGCATTATGAATGGAATGTTATTCCTGCATTATGAATGGAATGTTATTCCTGCATTATGAATGGAATGTTATTCCTGCATTATGAATATAATGTTATTCCTGCATTATGAATGGAATGTTATTCCTGCATTATGAATTGGGGTGGCAGGGTAGTCTAGTGGTTAGAGCGTTGGGCTAGTAACTGAAAGGTTGCAAGTTCAAATCCTCGAGCTGACAAGGTACAAATCTGTCGTTCTGCCCCTGAACAAGGCAGTTAACCCACTGTTCCTAGGCCGTCATTGAAAATAAGAATTTGTTCTTAACTGACTTGCCTAGTTAAATAAAGGTAAAATAAAATGAATGGAATGTTATTCCTGCATTATGAATGGAATGTTCTTCCTTCTGTCACCCTGCACTTGTCCAATCCTCTCTGTCTCTCTCTCTCTCTATATATATATATATATATACATACACACAGTTAAAGTCAGATGTTTACATACATCTTAGCCAAATACTTTTAAACTTCGTTTTTCACAATTCCTGACATTTAATCCTAGCAAAGATTCCCTGTCTGTTCAGTTAGGATCACCACTTTATTTTAAGAATGTGAAATGTCAGAATAATAGTAGAGAGAATGATTTATTTCAGCTTTTATTCCTTTCATCACATTCCCAGTGGGTCAGAAGTTTAAATACACTCAATTAGTATTTGGTAGCATTGCTTTTAAATTGTTTAACTTGGGTCAAACATTTCGGGTAGCCTTCCACAAGCTTCCCACAATAAGTTGCGTGAATTTTGGCCCATTCCTCCTGACAGAGCTGGTGTAACTGAGTCAGGTTTGTAGGCCTCCTTGCTTGCACACACTTTTTCAGTTCTGCCCACAAATTTTCTATAGGATTGAGATTAGGGCTTTGTGATGGCCACCCCAATACCTTGACTTTGTTGTCCTTAAACCATTTTGCCACAACTTTGGAAGTGTGCTTTGGGTCATTGTCCATTTGGAAGACCCATTTGCGACCAAGCTTTAACTTCCTGACTGATGTCTTGAGATGTTGCTTCAATATATCCAATAATTTTCTTACCTCATGATGCCATCTATTTTTTGAAGTGCAATGGGCCCACCCGCAGCAAGCACCCCCACAACATGATGCTGCCACCTCTGTGCTTCACGGTTGGGATGCTGTTCTTTGGCTTATAAGCCTCCACCTTTTTCCTCCAAATATAACGATGGTCATCATGGCCAATCAGAAGCAGTGGCTTCTTCCTTGCGGAGCGGCCTTTCAGGTTATGTCAATATAAGGACTCGTTTTACTGTGAATATAGATGCTTTGTACCTGTTTCCTCCAGCATCTTCACAAGGTCCTTTGCTGTTGTTCTGGGATTGATTTGACCTTTTCACACCAAAGTATGTTCATCTCTAGGAGACAGAACGCGTCTCCTTCCTGAGCGGTATGACGGCTGCGTGGTCCCATGGTGTTTATACTTACTATTGTTTGTACTATTGTTTGTACAGATGAACGCGGTACCTTCAGGCATTTGGAAATTGCTCCCATGGGTGAACCAGACTTGTGGAGTTCATCAATTTATTTTCTGAGATCTTGGCTGGTGTCTTTTGATTTTCCCATGATGTCAAGCAAAGAGACACTGAGTTTGAAGGTAGGCCTTGAAATAAATCCATAGGTATATGACCTCCAGCAGGCCACAAATGTGCATGTGTCTGCTCAAACGGTCAGAAACAGACTCCATGAGGGTGGTATGAGGGCCCGACGTCCACAGGTGGGGGTTGTGCTTACAGCCCAACACCGTGCAGGACGTTTGGCATTTGCCAGAGAACACCAAGATTGGCAAATTCGCCACTGGCGCCCTGTGCTCTTCACAGATGAAAGCAGGTTCACACTGAGCACATGACCACATGTGACAGACGTGACAGAGTCTGGAGACGCCGTGGAGAACGTTCTGCTGCCTGCAACATCCTCCAGCATGACCGGTTTGGCGATGGGTCAGTCATGGTGTGGGGTGGCATTACTTTGGGGGGCCGCACAGCCCTCCATGTGCTCGCCAGAGGTAGCCTGACTGCCATTAGGTACCGAGATGAGATCCTCAGTCCCCTTGTGAGACCATATGCTGACACATGCACATTTGTGGCCTGCTGGAGGTCATTTTGCAGGGCTCTGGCAGTGCACCTCCTTGCACAAAGGCGGAGGTAGCGGTCCTGCTGCTGGGTTGTTGCCCTCCTACGGCCTCCTCCACGTCTCCTGATGTACTGGCCTGTCTCCTGGTAGCGCCTGCATGCTCTGGACACTACGCTGACAGACACAGCAAACCTTTTTTCCACAGTTCGCATTGATGTGCCATCGTGGATGAACTGCACTACCTGAGCCACTTGTGTGGGTTGTAGACTCCGTCTCATGCTACCACTAGAGTGAGAGCACCGCCAGCATTCAAAAGTGACCAAAACATCAGCCAGGAAGCATAGGAACTGAGAAGTGGTCTGTGGTCACCACCTGCAGAATCACTCCTGTTTTGGGGGGTGTCTTGCTAATTGCCTATAATTTCCACCTTTTGTCTATTCCATTTGCACAACAGCATGTGAAATTTATTGTCAATCAGTGTTGCTTCCTAAGTGGACAGTTTGATTTCACAGAAGTGTGATTGACTTGGAGTTACATTATGTTGTTTAAGTGTTCCCTTTATTTTTTTGAGCAGTGTATTTATCTCTCCTTCTCTCGCTCTTTTCTCTCTCTCTCTCTCATTTACTCTCTCTCTCTCTCAAACACAATTGTTTCTCTCTCACGTATACCCAAACATGCGTACACGCACACACAATCACTCACATCCCCACCTCTCTCTGTCTTACACGTTATCTCTCTCTCATAATTCCCCAGCAGTGGTCTCCTGTCTCTATGATAGAACTGGATCACAGCTTCTGCAGTGGTGGAAAACATGATCTCCCATCAGTCCTCTCTCTGTTGGGGGGGATCAACACAGACCGCCATCCTGGAGGATCATGGGTAAAGAGGCTAAAGAGAGGTGTCCATTGTTTTGGCACCTGTTTCCCTTCCCATTGTCAAAACGCTCCAACCTGTCATTAAAAGCTTTCTCATCGCAGCGACAGACAAGTGAATTTGTTTATATGTGTACAGTACCTTTCGGAAAGTATTTAGACCCCTTGACTTTTTAACACATTTTGTTACGTTACAGCCTCATTCTAAAATGGATTAAATAAAATAAAACATAAAAATCCTCAGCAATCTACAGACAATACCCAAAAATGGCAAAGTGAAAACAGGTTTTTAGAAATGTTTGCAAATGTTACAATTTTAAAACAGAAATACCTTAATAATATAAGCATGCATTCCCTTTGCTATCAGACTCGAAATTGAGCTCAGGTGGCATCCTGTTTGCATTGTTTGAGATGTTTCTACAACTTTATTGGAGTCCACCTGTGGTCAATTCAATTGACTGGACATGATTTGGAAAGGCACACACCTGTCTATATAAGGTTCCACAGTTATCAACAGTGCATGTCAGAGCAAAAACCAAGCCATGAGGTTGAAGGAATTGTCCGTAGCGCTTCGAGACACGATTGTGTCAAGGCACAGATCTGGGGAAGGGTACCAAAACTATTTCTGCAGCATTGAAGGTCCCCAAGAACACAGTGGACTCCATCATTCTTAAATGGAAGAAGTTTGGAACCACCAACACTCTTCCTAGACTGGCAGCAGGCCAACTCGAGCAATCAGGGGAGAAGGTCCTTGGTCAGGAAGGTGACCAAGGACCTGATGGTCACTCTGAAGGATGTCCAGAGTTGCTCTGTGGAGATGGGAGAACCTTCCAGAAGAACATCTGCAGAACTCCACCAATCAGGCCTTCGTGGTAGAGTGGCCAGACGGAAGCCACTCCTCAGTAAAAGGCACATGACAGCCCGCTTGGAGTTTGCCAAAAGGCACCTAAAGACTCAGAACATGAGAAACAAGACTCTCTGGTCTGATGAAACCAAGATTGATCTCTTTGGCCTGAATGCCAAGCGCCACGTCTGGAGGAAACCTGGCACCATCTCTACGTTGAAGCATGGTGGTGGCAGCATCATGCTGTGGGGATGTTTTTCAGCGCAGGGACAGGGAGACTAGTCAGGATCTAGGCAAAGCTGAATGGAGGAAAGTACAGAGAGATCCTCGATGAAAACCTGTTCCAGAGCTCTCAGGACCTCAGACTGGGGTGAAGGTTCACCTTCCAAAAGGACAAAGACCCTAAGCACACAGCCAAGACAACACAGGAGTGGCTTCGGGACAAGTCTCTGAATGTCCTTGAGTGGCCCAGCCAGAGCCCGTACTTGAACCTGATTGAACATCTCTGGAGAGACCTGAAAATATCTGTGCAGCAACACTCCCCATCCAACCTGACAGAGCTTGAGAGGATCTGCAGAGAAGAATGGGAGAAACTCCCCAAATACAGGTGTGCCAAACTTGTAGCGTCATACCCAATAAGACTCGAGGCTGTAATCGCTGCCAAAGGTGCATCAACAATGTACTGAGGGTCTGAATACTTGCAAAAACAAAACTAAAAACTGTTTTTGCTTTGTCATTATGGGGCATTCTGTGTAGATTGATGAGGGAAAAAAAGATGAATCCATTTTAGATTAAGGCTGTAACGTAACAAAATGTGGAAAAAGTCAAGGGGTCTGAATACTTCCCAAGGCACTCTATATGCAAAACTCCTCGCCAGCCATTAAAACAAAACAACATAAATTGAATCACATTGTTAATTTGTCGCTTTTCCCCAAATCCCAAGACGGATGGGGATTTTGACCTCGTCGATTTAATCACACACTACTGAGTGTTAAGAAATAACATGATCACCCCAAGCTGATAACGCTGATTAAAGAGACCTTTGTCTTTACAAAGAAGCGGTGAGAAGGGTGTGGGTGTGTGTGTGTGTCTCTACCAATTAAACTAATCCTGACGATGAGATTCTCCCAGTGTCTCCTATATCTCCTGGGATCTATGAGATGCAGAAATAAGCCTGGTAGTGGTCCAGGAAATCACGCAAATGTAGTATTATTCTTTTATTTAGTGAAGAAGAAATTCTTATTTAAGATGACGACATACCAAAAGGCAAAAAGCAAAATGTCTCCTGCGAGAACGGGGGCTTGGGATGACAAATGAAAAATAAAATTATAGGACCAAACACACATCACGACAAGAGAGACACCACAGCAGTTCCTCTGTCCAGTGTCTGTGTTCTTTTGCCCATCTTAATCTTTTATTTTTATTGGCCAGTCTGAGATATGGCTTTTTCTTTGCAACTCTGCATAGAAGGCCAGCATCCCGGAGTCGCCTCTTCACTGTTGATGTTGAGACTGGTGTTTTGCGGGTGCTATTTATTGAAGCTGCCAGTTGAGGACTTGTGAGGCATCTGTTTCTCAAACTAGACACTCTAATGTACTTGTCCTCTTGCTCAGTTGTGCACCGGGGCCTCCCACTCCTCTTTCTATTCTGGTTAGAGCCAGTTTGTGCTGTTCTGTGAAGGGAGAAGTAGACAGCATTGTACAAGATCTTCAGTTTCTTGGGAATTTCTCGCATAGAATAGCCTTCATTTCTCAGAACAAGAATAGACTGTCGAGTTTTAGAAGAACTCTTTTTGTTTCTGGCCATTTTGAGCCTGTAATCGAACCACGAATGCTGATGCACCAGACACTCAACTAGTCTAAAGAAGGACAGTTTTATTGCTTCTTTAACCAGCACAACAGTGCTCAGTGGTGCTAAAATCATTGCAAAAGGGTTTTCTAATGATCAATTAGCCTTTTAAAATTATAAACTTGGATTAGCTAACACAACGTGCCATTGGAACACGGGAGTGATGGTTGCTGATGATGGGCCTCTGTACGCCTATGTAGATATTCCATTAAAAATCAGCCGTTTCCAGCTACATTAGTCATTTACAACATTAACAATGTCTACACTGTATTTCTGATCAATTTGATGTCGTTTTAATGGACAAAAACGTGTTTTTCTTTAAAAAAACAAGGACATTTCTTAATGACCCCAAACTTTTGAACGGTAGTGTACATAAAGAGAGACCAAAGACAACAACATAGCAAGGCAGCAACACATGACAACACAGCAAGGCAGCAACACATGACACCACAACATGGTAGCAATACAACATGGCAGCAACACAACATGGTACTTACATTGTTGGGCACAGACAACAACACAAGACAACACAAGGCAACAACACAACAACACAAAGAGATTGAGACATCTGTCTGTGTGTAGAGAGGATAGGTCTCTGTGCTGCAGGGAACCCAGGATGGGGATAGGAGGGGATGAGGATGGAGCTCTGGGCTGCAGTGATCCCAGGATGGGGATAGGAGGGGATGAGGATGGAGCTCTGGGCTGCAGTGAACCCAGGATGGGGATAGGAGGGGATGAGGATGGAGCTCTGGGCTGCGGGGAACCCAGGATGGGGATAGGAGGGGATGAGGATGGAGCTCTGGGCTGCAGGGAACCCAGGATGGGGATAGGAGGGGATGAGGATGGAGCTCTGGGCTGCAGGGAACCCAGGATGGGGATAGGAGAGGATGAGGATGGAGCTCTGGGCTGCAGTGAACCCAGGATGGGGATAGGAAGGGATGAGGATGGAGCTCTGGGCTGCAGGGAACCCAGGATGGGGATAGGAGGGGATGAGGATGGAGCTCTGGGCTGCGGGGAACCCAGGATGGGGATAGGAGGGGATGAGGATGGAGCTCTGGGCTGCGGGGAACCCAGGATGGGGATAGGAGGGGATGAGGATGGAGCTCTGGGCTGCAGTGAACCCAGGATGGGGATAGGAGGGGATGAGGATGGAGCTCTGGGCTGCAGGGAACCCAGGATGGGGATAGGAGGGGGTGAGGATGGAGCTCTGGGCTGCAGGGAACCCAGGATGGGGATAGGAGGGGATGAGAATGGAGCTCTGGGCTGCAGTGAACCCAGGATGGGGATAGGAGGGGATGAGGATGGAGCTCTGGGCTGCAGTGAACCCAGGATGGGGATAGGAGGGGATGAGGATGGAGCTCTGGGCTGCAGTGAACCCAGGATGGGGATAGGAGGGGATGAGGATGGAGCTCTGGGCTGCGGGGAACCCAGGATGGTGATAGGAGGGGATGAGGATGGAGCTCTGGGCTGCAGGGAACCCAGGATGGGGACAGGAGGGTATGAGGATGGAGCTCTGGGCTGCGGGGAACCCAGGATGGGGATAGGAGGGGATGAGGATGGAGCTCTGGGCTGCAGGGAACCCAGGATGGGGATAGGAGGGGATGAGGATGGAGCTCTGGGCTGCAGGGAACCCAGGATGGGGATAGGAGGGGATGAGGATGGAGCTCTGGGCTGCGGGGAACCCAGGATGGGGATAGGAGGGGATGAGGATGGAGCTCTGGGCTGCAGGGAACCCAGGATGGGGATAGGAGAGGATGAGGATGGAAGTAGTATGGAGGTGTGCTGTCGGACCACCTATCATGGGTGGAAGGGATAAGATAGACGGAGGAAGGATTCAATGATCTTCAGTTAGCCTGTTGGCTCCTTGCAGGCTGTCAGTCTGTTTGATTGACACCTACCTGGGATTGAAGTATCCTCTGCGAATTGTGTTACTGTCAGTTAGGGTCAATATAGAGGAGCCAGGGAATGCGGAGGTTAACCTTTAACCAAAAGGTCTCGAGGTGTCATATATGTCCGATTAGAGCTCCGTTAACGGCTAACATTAGTGACACAGACAGAGACTTTTACTGATTAAAGCCACTGTGTCACTAACAGAAGGCTCAGCTAATGAGAGCCAGGAGAGAGGACGCTTCGAGTTGACAATAATGCGAGCATTAAAAGGAGATTCCCTTGTGGCTGTCTGACTCTGGGTGTGCATGCCTGAATAATACAAATTATACAATACTTGGTGCTGGAGGAAATGGGCTGCCATTTTACGATCCCTCAACCTATTGTGCTAACGTGTGTGTTTTTTGCGTTATTTGTAACTGTAAGGGGCGACGCTGGTAGACGAGAAGTAGGTACAGGGATTGAACGTGGGAACAGGACAGAACAGTGTCTGGACATGAACACACAACGACATTAATGCTGACACAGGGAACAAACAGGGGAGCAGACAGTTATAGACGGGGCAATTAACAAAGGGAAGGTATGTGAGAATGCTATTCATTGACTACAGCTCAGCGTTTAACATCATGGTGCCCTCAAAGCTCACCACTAAGCTGAGGACCCCGTGGACTAAACACCTCCCTCTGCAACTGGCTCCTGGACTTCCTGACGGGCCGCCCCCAGGTGGTAACATTTACATTACATTTCAGTCATTTAGCAGACGCTCTTATCCAGAGCGACTTAGAGTAGAGTGCATACATTTTATTACATTTTACATACTGAGACAAGGATATCCCTACCGGCCAAACCCTCCCTAACCCGGACGACGCTATGCCAATTGTGCGTCGCCCCACGGACCTCCCGGTTGCGGCCGGCTGCGACAGAGCCTGGGCGCGAACCCAGCCCAGACTGGGCGCGAACCCAGAGACTCTGGTGGCACAGCTAGCACTGCGATGCAGTGCCCTAGACCACTGCGCCACCCGGGAGGCAGGTAAGGATAGGTAACAACACATCCGCCACGCTGATCATTAACACGGGGGCCCTTCAGGGGTGCGTGCTCAGTCCCCTCCTGTACTTCCTGTTCACTCATGACTGCACGGCCAGGCACAACTCAAACATCATCATCAAGTTTGCCAATGACACAACGGTGGTAGGCCTGATCACCAATAACGATGAGACAGCCTATAGGGAGGAGGACAGAGACCTGGCCGTGTGGTGCCAGGACAACAACCTCTCCCTCAACATGATCAAGACAAATGAGATGATTGTGGACGACAGGAAATGAGGACAGAGCACGCCCCCATTCTCATCGACGGGGCTGTAGTGGAGCAGGTTGAGAGCTTCAAGTTCCTTGGTGTCCACATCAACAACAAACTAACATGGTCCAAGCACACCAAGACAGTCGTGAAGAGGGCACGACAAAGCCTATTTCACTATTTTCAGGAGACTGGAAAGATGTGGCATGGGTCCTCAGATCCTCAAAAAGTTCTACAGCTGCACCATCAAGAATTTCCTGACTGGTTGCATCACCGCCTGGTATGGCAACTGCTCGGCCTCCGACCCAAGGCACTACAGAGGGTAGTGCGTATGGCCCAGTACATCACTGGGGCCAAGGTGCCTGCCATCCAGGACCTCTATACCAGGCGGTGTCACAGGAAGGCCCTAAAAATGTTCAAAGACTCCAGCCACCCTAGTCATAGATTGTTCTCTCTGCTACCACACGGCAAGCAGTACCGGAGCGCCGGAGAGCCAAGCGCCAGGTGTAACAGGCTTCTGAACAGCTTCTACCCCCAAGCCATAAGACTCCTGAACAGCTTCTACCCCCAAGCCATAAGACTCCTGAACAGCTTCTACTCCCAAGCAATAAGACTCCTGAACAGCTTCTACCCCCAAGCCATAAGACTCCTGAACAGCTTATACCCCCAAGCCATAAGACTCATGAACAGCTTCTACCCCCAAGCCATAAGACTCCTGAACAGCTTATACTCCCAAGCCATAAGGCTCCTGAACAGCTTCTACTCCCAAGCCATAAGACTCTTGAACAGCTTCTACTCCCAAGCCATAAGACTCCTGAACAGCTTCTACCTCCAAGCCATAAGACTCCTGAACAGCTTCTACCCCCAAGCCATAAGACTCCTGAACAGCTTCTACCCCCAAGCCATAAGACTCCTGAACAGCTTCTACCCCCAAGCCATAAGACTCCTTAACAGCTTCTACCCCCAAGCCATAAGACTCCTGAACAGCTTCTACCCCCAAGCCATAAGACTCCTGAACAGCTAATCAAAGGGCTACCCAGACCCCTCTTTTACACTGCTGCTACTCTCTGTTTATAATCTATGAATAGTCACTTTAACTCTACCCACATGTACATATTACCTCAATTACCTCGACTAACCTATGCCCCCCGCACATTGACTCTGTACCGGAACCCCCTGTATATAGCCTCGCTATTGTTATTTTACTGCTGCTGTTTAATTATTTGTTACTATTATTTTCTATTTTTTTCTTAAATATGTTTTACTTATCACTTATTTTTCATAAAACAGCATTGTTGGGCTTGTAAGTAAGCATTTCACTGTAAGCTCTAAACCTGTTGTATTCAGCATTTCACTGTAAGCTCTACACCTGTTGTATTCAGCATTTCACTGTGAGGTCTACTACACCTGTTGTATTCAGCATTTCACTGTAAGGTCTACTACACCTGTTGTATTCAGCATTTCACTGTAAGGTCTACATCTGTTGTATTCAGCATTTCACTGTAAGCTCTACACCTGTTGTATTCAGCATTTCACTGTGAGGTCTACTACACCTGTTGTATTCAGCATTTCACTGTAAGGTCTACTACACCTGTTGTATTCAGCATTTCACTGTAGGCTCTACTACACCTGTTGTATTCAGCATTTCACTGTAGGCTCTCCTACACCTGCTGTATTCAACGCACGTGACAAATACAGTTTGATTTGATTTGAAAAAGAGACCCATGATATCACCGGCTGTGAGACTGAAGTCACATGATAAACAGCTGAGCAATACGAAAGGAGAAAATGGGATTTTTGTTAAGGAAACGTGATTCAGAATAACAGGGGAAAGGGGAAGCAAAATAACTCTGTTGAAAGAGTGACAGAAAGAGATAGAAAGAAGGGTGAAAAAAGAGAAGAAAAAGATGGGTGGAGAAGAGTGAGGGACAAGGACATCTGAAAAGTCTGTTTTTCTATGACTCTTAGTAGCATCCACTAAACACATCGACTAAACACATCCACTAAACACCACTAAACACACCCACTAAACACCACTAAACACATCCACTAAACACATCCACTAAACACCACTAAACACCACTAAACACCACTTAACACATTGACTAAACACATCCACTAAACACATCAACTAAACACATCCACTAAACACACCCACTAAACACACCCACTAAACATATCCACTAAACACATCCACTAAACACCACTAAACACCACTAAACACATCCACTAAACACATCCACTAAACACATCCACTAAACACCACTAAACACATCCACTAAACACCACTAAACACATCCACTAAACACATCCACTAAACACCACTAAACACATCCACTAAACACATCCACTAAACACATCCACTAAACACACCCACTAAACACATCCACTAAACACATCCACTAAACACCACTAAACACATCCACTAAACACCACAAAACACCACTAAACACCACTAAACACATCCACTAAACACATCCACTAAACACCACTAAACACATCCACTAAACACCACAAAACACCACTAAACACCACTAAACACATCCACTAAACACATCCACTAAACACCACTAAACACCACTAAACACATCCACTAAACACCACTAAACACATCCACTAAACACATCCACTAAACACATCCACTAAACACCACTAAACACATCCACTAAACACCACAAAACACCACTAAACACCACTAAACACCACTAAACACATCCACTAAACACCACTAAACACATCCACTAAACACATCCACTAAACACCACTAAACACATCCACTAAACACATCCACTAAACACATCCACTAAACACATCCACTAAACACATCCACTAAACACATCCACTAAGCACATCCACTAAACACATCCACTAAACACATCCACTAAACACATCCACTAAACACCACTAAACACATCCACTAAACACCACAAAACACCACTAAACACCCACTAAACACATCCACTAAACACATCCACTAAACACCACTAAACACATTGACTAAACACATCCACTAAACACCACTAAACACATCCACTAAACACATCCACTAAACACATCCACTAAACACACCCACTAAACACATCCACTAAACACCACTAAACACCACTAAACACATCCACTAAGCACATCCACTAAACACATCCACTAAACACACCCACTAAACACATCCACTAAACACCACTAAACACATCCACTAAACACCACTAAACACATCCACTAAACACCACTAAACACATCCACTAAACACATCCACTAAACACCACTAAACACATCCACTAAACACATCCACTAAACACATCCACTAAACACACCCACTAAACACATCCACTAAACACATCCACTAAACACCACTAAACACATCCACTAAACACCACAAAACACATCCACAAAACACATCCACTAAACACCACTAAACACATCCACTAAACACCACTAAACACATCCACTAAACACCACTAAACACATCCACTAAACACATCCACTAAACACCACTAAACACATCCACTAAACACATCCACTAAACACATCCACTAAACACATCCACTAAACACATCCACTAAACACATCCACTAAACACATCCACTAAACACATCCACTAAACACATTGACTAAACACATCCACTAAACACCACTAAACACATCCACTAAACACCCACTAAACACCACTAAACACATCCACTAAACACATCCACTAAACACATCCACTAAACACACCCACTAAACACATCCACTAAACACATCCACTAAACACATCCACTAAACACACCCACTAAACACATCCACTAAACACACCCACTAAACACATCCACTAAACACATCCACTAAACACATCCACTAAACACATCCACTAAGCACATCCACTAAACACCACTAAACACATCCACAAAACACACCCACTAAACACATCAAATCAAATCAAGTTAATTTTATATAGCCCTTCGTACATCAGCTAATATCTCGAAGTGCTGTACAGAAACCCAGCCTAAAACCCCAAACAGTAAGCAATGCAGGTGTAGAAGCACGGAGGCTAGGAAAAACTCCCTAGAAAGGCCAAAACCTAGGAAGAAACCTAGAGAGGAACCAGGCTATGAGGGGTAGCCAGTCCTCTTCTGGCTGTGCCGGGTGGAGATTATAACAGAACATGGCCAAGATGTTCAAATGTTCATAAGTGACAAGCATGGTCAAATAATAATCAGGAATAAATGTCAGTTGGCTTTTCATAGCCGATCATTAAGAGTTGAAAACAGCAGGTCTGGGACAGGTAGGGGTTCCGTAACCGCAGGCAGAACAGTTGAAACTGGAATAGCAGCAAGGCCAGGCGGACTGGGGACAGCAGGGAGTCATCATGCCCGGTAGTCCTGACGTATGGTCCTAGGGCTCAGGTCCTCCGAGAGAGAGAAAGAAAGAGAATCCACTAAACACATCCACTAAACACATCCACTAAACACCACTAAACACACCCACTAAACACATCCACTAAACACCACTAAACACATCCACTAAACACATCCACTAAACACCACTAAACACCACTAAACACATCCACTAAACACATCCACTAAACACCACTAAACACATCCACTAAACACCACTAAACACATCCACTAAACACATCCAGTAAACACATCCACTAAATACATCCACTAAACACATCCACTAAACACCACTAAACACATCCACTAAACACACCCACTAAACACATCCACTAAACACCACTAAACACATCCACTAAACACATCCAGTAAACAAATCCACTAAACACACCCACAAAACACACCCACTAAACACCACTAAACACATCCACTAAACACATCCACTAAACACACCCACAAAACACACCCACTAAACACCACTAAACACACCCACAAAACACACCCACTAAACACCACTAAACACATCCACTAAACACATCCACTAAACACATCCACTAAACACCACTATACACCACTAAACACCACTAAACACCACTAAACACATCCACTAAACACATCCACTAAACACATCCACTAAACACCACTAAACACCACTAAACACATCCACTAAACACCACTAAACACCACTAAACACATCCACTAAACACATCCACTAAACACCACTAAACACCACTAAATACATCCACTAAACACATCCACTAAACACCACTAAACACCACTAAACACCACTAAACACCACTAAACACCACTAAACACATCCACTAAACACCACTAAACACCACTAAACACATCCACTAAACACCACTAAACACCACTAAACACATCCACTAAACACCACTAAACACCACTAAACACATCCACTAAACACCACTAAACACCACTAAACACCACTAAACACCACTAAACACCACTAAACACATCCACTAAACACCACTAAACACACCCACTAAACACACCCACTAAACACATCCACTAAACACCACTAAACACATCCACTAAACACATCCACTAAACACATCCACTAAACACCACTAAACACATCCACTAAACACCACTAAACACATTCACTAAACACATCCACTAAACACCACTAAACACCACTAAACACCACTAAACACCACTAAACACATCCACTAAACACATCCACTAAACACCACTAAACACCACTAAACACCACTAAACACATCCACTAAACATCACTAAACACACCCACTAAACACACCCACTAAACACATCCACTAAACACATCCACTAAACACATCCACTAAACACACCCACTAAACACCACTAAACACCACTAAACACATCCACTAAACACATCCACTAAACACCACTAAACACCACTAAACACATCCACTAAACACCACTAAACACACCCACTAAACACACCCACTAAACACATCCACTAAACACATCCACTAAACACACCCACTAAACACATCCACTAAACACATCCACTAAACACATCCACTAAACACCACTAAACACACCCACTAAACCCCCACTAAACACATCCACTAAACACCACTAAACACATCCACTAAACACATCCACTAAACAAAACCAAACACCACTAAACACCACTAAACACACCCACTAAACACCCACTAAACAAAACCAAACACCACTAAACACATCCACTAAACACCACTAAACACATCCACTAAACACATCCACTAAACACATCCACTAAACACCACTAAACACATCCACTAAACACCACTAAACAAAACCAAACACCACTAAACACATCCACTAAACACCACTAAACACATCCACTAAACACATCCACTAAACACATCCACTAAACACATCCACTAAACACCACTAAACACATCCACTAAACACCACTAAACACATCCACTAAACACCACTAAACACCACTAAACACACCCACTAAACACATCCACTAAACACCACTAAACACATTGACTAAACACATCCACTAAACACCACTAAACACATCCACTAAACACATCCACTAAACACATCCACTAAACACATCCACTAAACACATCCACTAAACACCACTAAACACCACTAAACACATCCACTAAACACATCCACTAAACACCACTAAACACCACTAAACACACCCACTAAACACATTCACTATACACATCGACAAAACACCACTAAACACCACTAAACACCACTAAACACATCCACTAAACACATCCACTAAAGACACCCACTAACCACATCCACTAAACACATCCACTAAACACCACTAAACACATCCACTAAACACATCCACTAAACACCACTAAACACCACTAAACACCACTAAACACACCCACTAAACACACCCACTAAACACCACTAAACACATCCACTAAACACACCCACTAAACACATCCACTAAACACCACTAAACACACACACTAAACACCACTAAACACACCCACTAAACACCACTAAACACATCCACTAAACACACCCACTAAACTTATCCACTAAACACATCCACTAAACACATCCACTAAACATCCACTAAACACATCCACTAAACACATCCACTAAACACATCCACTAAACACATCCACTAAACACCCACTAAACACCACTAAACACCACTAAACACATCCACTAAACACACCCACTAAACTTATCCACTAAACACATCCACTAAACACATCCACTAAACACATCCACTAAACACATCCACTAAACACACCCACTAAACACACCCACTAAACACATCCACTAAACACATCCACTAAACACATCCACTAAACACCACTAAACACCACTAAACACATCCACTAAACACACCCACTAAACACACCCACTAAACACATCCACTAAACACCACTAAACACATCCACTAAACACCACCAAACACCACTAAACACATCCACTAAACACCACTAAACACATCCACTAAACACATCCACTAAACACCACTAAACACATCCACTAAACACCACTAAACACATCCACTAAACACATCCACTAAACACCACTAAACACATCCGTTAAAAGCAGATCTGTCAGTATGTTGACACAATAAAGGGAGGTAACATACCTGTGTACAATCAGCAGACAAACTGGCTGAGGGAGATTTAGACAGAGAAGAGAGGGAACCCGGCCCTCCAGAGGGTTACTAGTTTCACTGGGTTTAGTTTCAGGGCTGAGAAGGTGTCGGCTACTGCGACACGCCTAGCTCAGCGTCATGGTAACAGAGCAGGTCACCACCACACAGGGCTTAGCGTGGATGTCCCCACCGTGAATCACACAGAGAGTTCTGTCCTGGGATGCTGTAGGTCTAGTTCTGGTGTTGTCTATTGACTAGCCCTTAAAGGGCTAATGCCAAACAAAACGATTTCTTCATATTAGCATGGCAACTTGGTTGACTTTGTTACAGGTGAATCATTCTTACGGGGAAGCGATACTGTGTGCCGATCGGTGGTAATGTGACACACGGTCTACACCAATCCCACGATTATGAATCATCGATGGAATGCCAACTTTGGAGTATGAATGTTCCTTGGGTGTTTATCCTGTGATACAGTACAGAAGTAATGAACACTGACGTGTAAGGCGTCTGGTCTGTGTCCTTTACTGGGTATACTGTATGAGGGACTAGCCATGTTAACAGGACTCAAATACAGGCACACAGACACATAGATGATGCTGAGATGATGATGGCGGACCACCGGGACAGAGGGATGGTTGGAGGCTCTGAGATTTGATTTGTTTTCTTGTTTTGTTTTCTTCATTTTTTTCCTCCAAGTCATCCTCCTCCGTGACAGTTTTTGGATCAACATTTTAAGGGAAGCCTCATTGAATTAAAATAATGTTCAATTTTATTTTTAACTCTTTAAATGCCCACAAACACACGTCTCTGAAGGAGATTTGGATTTATATATTGTATATTATATATATTATTTATATATTATATACAGCAGTAAATGCCTACCCTGTGATAATGGAATTAAAAAAGCTATTATGGAAAGCCAAATAAAAAACATATACAGTACCAGACAAAAGTTGTAAAACACCTACTCATTCAAGGGTTTTTCTTTCTTTTACTATTTTCTGTAAGGTAGAATAATAGTGAAGACATCAAAACTATAAAATAACATATATGGAATCATGTAGTAACCAAAAAAGTGTTAAAATCCCAAAAATATTTGAGATTTGAGATTCTTCAAATAGCCAACCTTTGCCTTGATGACAGCTTTGCACATATTTTGTGCATGCGTCGTGCCTAAACATGTTTGTGGGTATTACTTGGGGTAAACTGTACACATTTGAGCATGTCTACATAATTTGGTGCTCGCATCCCTTGAACTGAATAAAGCTAGCTAACAAAAACAATTCTTCCAACTTCGATAATAATGTAACGTCGTCTGGATTGTTGGAAGAATGGAACATTAATAACATTATTAATTTATTAACATTAAACTTAACTATAATGAAAGTTAAGACCTTAAAGATCTGGAAGACATCAGACATGGATGGTTCACTCTGTGTGTGTGTATGTGTGTGTGTGTGTGTGTGTGTGCGTGTGCGCGTGCGTGTGCGTGTACGTGTGCGTGTCTGTGTGCGTGTCTGTGTGCGTGTCTGTGTCTGTGTCTGTGTGTCTGTGTGTCTGTGTGTCTGTGTGTCTGTGTGTCTGTGTGCGTGTGCGTGCGCGTGTGTGTTTGCGCTTTCCGCACATTGGAAGAATTACAAATCCACTGTGAAAGAAGAAGGAGTAGTGCTGAGTAGTGGTGAGTAGTGGTGAGTAGTGGTGAGTAGTGGTGAGTAGTGGTGAGTAGTGGTGAGTAGTGGTGAGTAGTGGTGAGTAGTGGTGAGTAGTGGTGAGTAGTGGTGAGTAGTGGTGAGTAGTGCTGAGTAGTGCTGAGTAGTGGTGAGTAGTGGTGAGTAGTGGTGAGTAGTGCTGAGTAGTGCTGAGTAGTGGTGAGTAGTGGTGAGTAGTGGTGAGTAGTGGTGAGTAGTGGTGAGTAGTGGTGAGTAGTGGTGAGTAGTGGTGAGTAGTGCTGAGTAGTGCTGAGTAGTGCTGAGTAGTGCTGAGTAGTGGTGAGTAGTGGTGAGTAGTGGTGAGTAGTGGTGAGTAGTGGTGAGTAGTGGTGAGTAGGACTAGTGTGGCAGTCGTGACATTTTGTCAGCCGGTGATTGTCAAGCAAATAACAGCCGGTCTCACGGTAACTGACCATTAATTATCATAAACATATTTAGCATCTCTCGTCTTCCACGCACAGCCTACAAGCCACTGATGTAACCAGATACTAACCTTATTAAAACATATAGGACTATGGGCTAGACTACATGAGGTGTGATACTAACCTTATTAAAACATATAGGACTATGGGCTAGACTACATGAGGTGTGATACTAACCTTATTAAAACATATAGGACTATGGGCTAGACTACATGAGGTGTGATACTAACCTTATTAAAACATATAGGACTATGGGCTAGGCTACATGAGGTGTGATACTAACCTTATTAAAACATATAGGACTATGGGCTAGGCTACATGAGGTGTGATACTAACCTTATTAAAACATATAGGACTATGGGCTAGGCTACATGAGGTGTGATACTAACCTTATTAAAACATATAGGACTATGGGCTAGACTACATGAGGTGTGATACTAACCTTATTAAAACATATAGGACTATGGGCTAGACTACATGAGGTGTGATACTAACCTTATTAAAACATATAGGACTATGGGCTAGGCTACATGAGGTGTGATACTAACCTTATTAAAACATATAAGACTATGGGCTAGGCTACTTGAGGTGTGATACTAACCTTATTAAAACATATAGGACTATGGGCTAGGCTACATGAGGTGTGATACTAACCTTATTAAAACATATAGAACTATGGGCTAGACTACATGAGGTGTGATACTAACCTTATTAAAACATATAGGACTATGGGCTAGGCTACATGAGGTGTGATACTAACCTTATTAAAACATATAGGACTATGGGCTAGGCTACATGAGGTGTGATACTAACCTTATTAAAACATATAGGACTATGGGCTAGACTACATGAGGTGTGATACAAACCTTATTAAAACATATAGGACTATGGGCTAGGCTACATGAGGTGTGATACTAACCTTATTAAAACATATAGGACTATGGGCTAGGCTACATGAGGTGTGATACTAACCTTATTAAAACATATAGGACTATAGGCTAGGCTACATGAGGTGTGATACTAACCTTATTAAAACATATAGGACTATGGGCTAGGCTACATGAGGTGTGAAACTAACCTTATTAAAACATATAGGACTATGGGCTAGTCTACATGAGGTGTGATACTAACCTTATTAAAACATATAGGACTATGGGCTAGGCTACATGAGGTGTGATACTAACCTTATTAAAACATATGGGACTAGGCTACATGAGGTGTGACGCTAACCTTATTAAAACATATAGGACTATGGGCTAGACTACATGAGGTGTGATACTAACCTTATTAAAACATATGACTATGGGCTAGGCTACATGAGGTGTGATACTAACCTTATTAAACCATATAGACCTATAGGCTAGGCTACATGAGGAGTGATACTAACCTTATTAAGACATATAGGACTATGGGCTAGGCTACATGAGGTGTGATACTAACCTTATTAAAACATATAGGACTATGGGCTAGGCTACATGAGGTGTGATACTAACCTTATTAAAACATATAGGACTATGGGCTAGGCTACATGAGGTGTGATACTAACCTTATTAAAACATATAGGACTATGGGCTAGACTACATGAGGTGTGATACTAACCTTATTAAAACATATAGGACTATGGGCTAGACTACATGAGGTGTGATACTAACCTTATTAAAACATATAGGACTATGGGCTAGGCTACATGAGGTGTGATACTAACCTTATTAAAACATATAGGACTATGGGCTAGGCTACATGAGGTGTGATACTAACCTTATTAAAACATATAGGACTATGGGCTAGGCTACATGAGGTGTGATACTAACCTTATTAAAACATATAGGACTATGGGCTAGACTACATGAGGTGTGATACTAACCTTATTAAAACATATAGGACTATGGGCTAGGCTACATGAGGTGTGATACTAACCTTATTAAAACATATAAGACTATGGGCTAGGCTACATGAGGTGTGATACTAACCTTATTAAAACATATAGGACTATGGGCTAGGCTACATGAGGTGTGATACTAACCTTATTAAAACATATAAGACTATGGGCTAGGCTACATGAGGTGTGATACTAACCTTATTAAAACATATAGGACTATGGGCTAGACTACATGAGGTGTGATACTAACCTTATTAAAACATATAGGACTATGGGCTAGGCTACATGAGGTGTGATACTAACCTTATTAAAACATATGACTATGGGCTAGGCTACTTGAGGTGTGATACTAACCTTATTAAAACATATAGGACTATGGGCTAGACTACATGAGGTGTGATACTAACCTTATTAAAACATATAGGACTATGGGCTAGGCTACATGAGGTGTGATACTAACCTTATTAAAACATATAGGACTATGGGCTAGACTACATGAGGTGTGATACTAACCTTATTAAAACATATAGGACTATGGGCTAGGCTACATGAGGTGTGATACTAACCTTATTAAAACATATAAGACTATGGGCTAGGCTACTTGAGGTGTGATACTAACCTTATTAAAACATATAGGACTATGGGCTAGGCTACATGAGGTGTGATACTAACCTTATTAAAACATATAGAACTATGGGCTAGACTACATGAGGTGTGATACTAACCTTATTAAAACATATAGGACTATGGGCTAGGCTACATGAGGTGTGATACTAACCTTATTAAAACATATAGGACTATGGGCTAGGCTACATGAGGTGTGATACTAACCTTATTAAAACATATAGGACTATGGGCTAGACTACATGAGGTGTGATACAAACCTTATTAAACATATAGGACTATGGGCTAGGCTACATGAGGTGTGATACTAACCTTATTAAAACATATAGGACTATGGGCTAGGCTACATGAGGTGTGATACTAACCTTATTAAAACATATGGGACTAGGCTACATGAGGTGTGACGCTAACCTTATTAAAACATATAGGACTATGGGCTAGACTACATGAGGTGTGATACTAACCTTATTAAAACATATGACTATGGGCTAGGCTACATGAGGTGTGATACTAACCTTATTAAACCATATAGACCTATAGGCTAGGCTACATGAGGAGTGATACTAACCTTATTAAGACATATAGGACTATGGGCTAGGCTACATGAGGTGTGATACTAACCTTATTAAAACATATAGGACTATGGGCTAGGCTACATGAGGTGTGATACTAACCTTATTAAAACATATAGGACTATGGGCTAGGCTACATGAGGTGTGATACTAACCTTATTAAAACATATAGGACTATGGGCTAGGCTACATGAGGTGTGATACTAACCTTATTAAAACATATAGGACTATGGGCTAGACAACATGAGGTGTGATACTAACCTTATTAAAACATATAGGACTATGGGCTAGGCTACATGAGGTGTGATACTAACCTTATTAAAACATATAGGCCTATGGGCTAGACTACATGAGGTGTGATACTAACCTTATTAAAACATATAGGACTATGGGCTAGGCTACATGAGGTGTGATACTAACCTTATTAACCTGTTGGGGATGGGGGCGCTGTTTAGACTATTTATGCTAATGTGGCTAATTTTTTAAACGGCTTCCCACAAAATCCTTGATCGTACAATATGCATATTATTATTATTATTGGATAGAAAACAGTCTATAGTTTCTATAGGAGTTGAAATTTTGTCTCTAAGTGGAACAGAGCCCATTCTACAGCAATTTCCCTGACATGGAGTCAGATTTGAGAAACGTTGGCCACTTTTCTGAAGTCATTTAAACGGGCACTGTCGTTGCTATGACTATACGGACACTTCTTACGTCTTCCCCTGGATGCCTTTACGTGATGACGATTCCAACGGGCTCGATTGCTCGTTCACAGGCACTACAAATGAAAAAAACCTTTAGCTAGCAAGTCTTTTCTTGCTGCGTAACGCGCGTGGAAGACACCGACCCTCTCCTGTTCCAAGCATTAGTTTAGCCTGTTATATTTCTCCGGTCATCTTTTCACTCGTTATAGGAGTTACAAACATCACAAAGTAGTTAATTTAAAGCGTTTTATAGCAATTTATATCCGTTTAGTGCGATTTTGGGACATTTATTTTTGCAACGATGTGAAAAGTTGGGAACGCTTTTCAGTTCATCCCGAACGTAGTTGACATTTCCACATGGCAAGAGGACAGCTTTCCACCAAAAGACGATTTCTCCCAAGAAAGGATCCTTTGCCCAAGATACTGATGGAAGAACAGCTCAAGGTAGGACATTTTTATTATGATAAATCGTGTTTCTGTCGAAACATTTTAGTGGCTTAGGACGCCATGTTTTTTGACGTAGCTTCGCTTGGCGCAAACTGTATTGAAAAGTAAGGATAAATTAAAAAATGTAATAACGCAATTGTATTAAGAATTAAATTGTCTATCAATCCCTGTCCACCCTATATTTTTTAGTCACGTTTATGAGTATTTATGTATAAGAGTAGATCACTGTCTAAGTGGCGCAAGGACAAATTCTGACCAGCTGAGTTACATTTCACATTGTCTAACCATGATTTTGGTGGCTAAATATAAACATTTTCGATCAAACTGTATATGCATGTTGTAATGTGATGTTACAGGAGTGTCATCGGAAGAATTCTGAGAAGGTTAGTGAAAAAATTAATATCTTTTGGCGATGTTGACTTTTATCGCTCACTTTGGCTAGAATCAATGCTGGGCTGCTAATTGCTATGTGCTAAGCTAATATAACGATTTATTGTGTTTTCGCTGTAAGACACTTAGAAAATCTGAAATATTGTCTGTATTCACAGGATCTGTGTCTTTCGATTCGTGTATGCTGTGTATTTTTACGAAATGTTTGATGATTAGTAGTTAGGTAAACACGTTGCTCATTGTAATTATTCTAGTCCATTTGTGATGGTGGGTGCAATTGTAAACTATGCCATATACCTGAAATATGCACTTTTTTCTAACAAAACCTATCCCATACCATAAATATGTTATCAGACTGTCATCTAATGAGTTTTTTTGTTGGTTAGGGGCTATAAATATCTTAGTTTAGCCGAATTGGTGATGGCTACTGGTGTTGGTGGACAAATAAAAGATGGTGGAATATGCTAATGTGTTTTTAGGTAATAGATGTACATCTTTACATATTGTGTCTTCCCTGTAAAACATTTTAAAAATCGGAAATGTTGACTGGATTCATAAGATCTGTGTCTTTCATTAGCTGTATTGGACTTTAATGTGTGAAAGTTAAATATTTTAAAAAAATATTTTTTTTGAATTTCGCGGCACTGGTTTTTCAGTGGGGGGGGGGGGGGTGTGCCGCTAGCGCCACGCTGATCCTAGACAGGTTAAAACATATAAGACTATGGGCTAGGCTACTTGAGGTGTGATACTAACCTTATTAAAACATATAGGACTATGGGCTAGGCTACATGAGGTGTGATACTAACCTTATTAAAACATATAGGACTATGGGCTAGACTACATGAGGTGTGATACTAACCTTATTAAAACATATAGGACTATGGGCTAGGCTACATGAGGTGTGATACTAACCTTATTAAAACATATAGGCCTATGGGCTAGACTACATGAGGTGTGATACTAACCTTATTAAAACATATAGGACTATGGGCTAGGCTACATGAGGTGTGATACAAACCTTATTAAAACATATAGGACTATGGGCTAGGCTACATGAGGTGTGATACTAACCTTATTAAAACATATAGGACTATGGGCTAGACTACATGAGGTGTGATACAAACCTTATTAAAACATATAGGACTATGGGCTAGACTATATGAGGTGTGATACTAACCTTATTAAAACATATAGGACTATGGGCTAGACTACATGAGGTGTGATACTAACCTTATTAAAACATATAGGACTATGGGCTAGGCTACATGAGGTGTGATACTAACCTTATTAAAACATATAGGACTATAGGCTAGGCTACATGAGGTGTGATACTAACCTTATTAAAACATATAGGACTATGGGCTAGGCTACATGAGGTGTGATACTAACCTTATTAAAACATATGGGACTAGGCTACATGAGGTGTGATGCTAACCTTATTAAAACATATAGGACTATGGGCTAGACTACATGAGGTGTGATACTAACCTTATTAAGACATATAGGACTATGGGCTAGACTACATGAGGTGTGATACTAACCTTATTAAACATATAGGACTATGGGCTAGGCTACATGAGGTGTGATACTAACCTTATTAAAACATATAGGACTATGGGCTAGACTACATGAGGTGTGATACTAACCTTATTAAAACATATAGACCTCTGGGCTAGGCTACATGAGGTGTGACACTAACCTTATTAAACCATATAGACCTATAGGCTAGGCTACATGAGGAGTGATACTAACCTTATTAAAACATATAGGACTATGGGCTAGGCTACATGAGGTGTGATACTAACCTTATTAAAACATATAGGACTATGGGCTAGGCTACATGAGGTGTGATACTAACCTTATTAAAACATATAGGACTATGGGCTAGACAACATGAGGTGTGATACTAACCTTATTAAAACATATAGGACTATGGGCTAGGCTACATGAGGTGTGATACTAACCTTATTAAAACATATAGGCCTATGGGCTAGACTACATGAGGTGTGATACTAACCTTATTAAAACATATTGGACTATGGGCTAGACAACAAGAGGTGTGATACTAACCTTATTAAGACATATAGGACTATGGGCTAGACTACATGAGGTGTGATACTAACCTTATTAAACATATAGGACTATGGGCTTGGCTACATGAGGAGTGATACTAACCTTATTAAAACATATAGGACTATGGGCTAGGCTACATGAGGTGTGATACTAACCTTATTAAAACATATAGGACTATGGGCTAGGCTACATGAGGTGTGATACTAACCTTATTAAAACATATAGGACTATGGGCTAGGCTACATGAGGTGTGATACTAACCTTATTAAAACATATAGGACTATGGGCTAGGCTACATGAGGTGTGATACTAACCTTATTAAAACATATAGGACTATGGGCTAGGCTACATGAGGTGTGATACTAACCTTATTAAAACATATAGGACTATGGGCTAGGCTACATGAGGTGTGCGACTTTGATTTGAAAAAGTCAAGAAAAAAAGCACACACACAAACATGCACAGTTTGCCTTAAGCTGGGCGTCGTTCACAAGTGATTGGCTAATACTGTCACCCACAAGACTATTCTTGATTTAATCTTGTCTGTACATTTACTAAATAATACATTTATGAAATTTGTTTTGATTTAGAATGAACCATTATCATGCACTTGTATCGAAACAGGGGCAGCGGAATAAATACATGTCATCTATGCACTTAAATAGCAAATGGAGGACGGTTTTCCCCCGTGGTTCATTTTCATGCCAGTCAGATAGGTTATACTCCTGTTGTAAAGATAAGCAACGTGCTTCATATTAGGAAGGTTGATTAATAAATATAGTAGGCCTAGCCTGATTATGATAAATAGTTCCGAGCCTAAATGACTCAAGGATGATTCCTATTGACTTCTTATTGAACTGAATTGCTGAATTACCTAATTATGTAAATAATGAGAATGATTGTTATGATTTGGTCTTTGTGATTATGAATTTGATTGGATACATGTTTTTTTTCTTTTCTTCCTTTGTTATGCAGCACAGACGACCCAGTAAATATACCACTTTATGGTTAAAGGAATTCCTGCCTCAGTCTCATCCATTCCTCTGTCACCTGACCCGGGACCACCTGTTCACCTTCACTGTCAGTCATCCTACCTGTCCAGCTACCCACTTATATTTCCCTCACTAACTTTAAACATCAGATATCTGAGCGCTGCAGCTGTATGTAGCCCATCTGTAAATAGCCCATCCAATCTACCTACCTCATCCCCATATTGTTTTTATTAAATGTTCTGCTCTTTTGCAGACCAGTATCACTACATGCACATCATCATCTGCTCATTTGTCACTCGTGTTAATCTGCTAAATTGTAATTACTTTGCTACTATGGCCTGTTTTTTGCCTTACCTCCTCACGCCATTTACACACACTGTATATAGACTTTCTTTTAGTTTCTATTGTGTTATTGACTGTACGCTTGTTTATTCCATGTGTAACTCTGTGTTGTTGTTTGTGTCGCAAGTGCTTTGCTTTATCTTGGCCAGGTCACAGTTGTAAATGAGCACTTGTTCTCAACTAGCTTACCTAGTTAAAAAAAAGGTGAAAGAATTACAGTAAATAAACACAGATTCCACTAATCTTTCACCTAGTGTAGACTTGATCCAGGCAGGACACAGGCTGCTCATGTCTGGCTTGCTTTGCACTAGGTTGTTGGGTTTGTTCCAGAGAGCCAGTGTCCCCCGTCGAGAGCCAAGAGGCCCTCTTAATCACAGCCCGCCATGACATCATCACCCCGGACCACAGCTCAATGGACCACCCTGTACAGAGAGCCGAGCAGAGGACCACACCTATACACAGCCTGGCTACTGATATCAGATACTACTGGCTACTGATATCAGATACTACTGGCTACTGATATACAGTATACAGATACTACTGGCTACTGATATCAGATACTACTGGCCACTGATATACAGTATACAGATACTACTGGCTACTGATATACAGTATACAGATACTACTGGCTACTGATATCAGATACTACTGGCTACTGATATACAGTATACAGATACTACTGGATACTGATATATAGTATACAGATACTACTGGCTACTGATATACAGTATACAGATACTACTGGCTACTGATATATAGTATACAGATACTACTGGCTACTGATATCAGATACTACTGGCTACTGATATACAGTATACAGATACTACTGGCTACTGATATATAGTATACTACTGGCTACTGATATAGAGTATACAGATACTACTGGCTACTGATATACAGATACTACTGGCTACTGATATATAGTATACAGATACTACTGGCTACTGATATATAGTATACAGATACTACTGGCTACTGATATACAGTATACAGATACTACTGGCTACTGATATACACTATACAGATACTACTGGCTACTGATATACAGTATACAGATACTACTGGCTACTGATATATAGTATACAGATATTACTGGCTACTGATATATAGTATACAGATACTACTGGCTACTGATATACAGTATACAGATACTACTGGCTACTGATATATAGTATACAGATATAACTGGCTACTGATATATAGTATACAGATACTACTGGCTACTGATATACAGTATACAGATACTACTGGCTACTGATATACAGTATACAGATACTACTGGCTACTGATATCAGATACTACTGGCTACTGATATATAGTATACAGATACTACTGGCTACTGATATATAGTATACAGATACTACTGGCTACTGATATATAGTATACAGATACTACTGGCTACTGATATCAGATACTACTGGCTACTGATATCAGATACTACTGGCTACTGATAAATAGTATACAGATACTACTGGCTACTGATATATAGTATACAGATACTACTGGCTACTGATATATAGTATACAGATACTACTGGCTACTGATATATAGTATACAGATACTACTGGCTACTGATATCAGATACTACTGGCTACTGATATACAGTATACAGATACTACTGGCTACTGATATACAGTATACAGATACTACTGGCTACTGATATCAGATACTACTGGCTACTGATATATAGTATACAGATACTACTGGCTACTGATATATAGTATACAGATACTACTGGCTACTGATATACAGTATACAGATACTACTGGCTACTGATATCAGATACTACTGGCTACTGATATATAGTATACAGATACTACTGGCTACTGATATATAGTATACAGATACTACTGGCTACTGATATATAGTATACAGATACTACTGGCTACTGATATCAGATACTACTGGCTACTGATATATAGTATACAGATACTACTGGCTACTGATATACAGTATACAGATACTACTGGCTACTGATATCAGATACTACTGGCTACTGATATATAGTATACAGATACTACTGGCTACTGATATACAGTATACAGATACTACTGGCTACTGATATCAGATACTACTGGCTACTGATATATAGTATACAGATACTACTGGCTACTGATATACAGTATACAGATACTACTGGCTACTGATATCAGATACTACTGGCTACTGATATATAGTATACAGATACTACTGGCTACTGATATACAGTATACAGATACTACTGGCTACTGATATACAGTATACAGATATTACTGGCTACTGATATACAGTATACAGATACTACTGGCTACTGATATATAGTATACAGATACTACTGGCTACTGATATACAGTATACAGATACTACTGGCTACTGATATATAGTATACAGATACTACTGGCTACTGATATATAGTATACAGATACTACTGGCTACTGATATACAGTATACAGATACTACTGGCTACTGATATATAGTATACAGATACTACTGGCTACTGATATACAGTATACAGATACTACTGGCTACTGATATATAGTATACAGATACTACTGGCTACTGATATATAGTATACAGATACTACTGGCTACTGATATACAGTATACAGATACTACTGGCTACTGATATACAGTATACAGATACTACTGGCTACTGATATACAGTATACAGATACTACTGGCTACTGATATCAGATACTACTGGCTACTGATATATAGTATACAGATACTACTGGATACTGATATATAGTATACAGATACTACTGGCTACTGATATACATTCTTAAACACACTCAGACAATGAAAGAAAGAAACAGCACACAGACACACACCAGAGAAACAGCACACAGACACACAGCAGAGAAACAGCACACAGACACACACCAGAGAAACAGCACACAGACACACACCAGAGAAACAGCACACAGACACACACCAGAGAAACAGCACACAGACACACACCAGAGAAACAGCACACAGACACACACCAGAGAAACAGCACACAGACACACACCAGAAAAACAGCACACAGACACACAGCAGAGAAACAGCACACAGACACACAGCAGAGAAACAGCACACAGACACACAGCAGAGAAACAGCACACAGACACACAGCAGAGAAACAGCACACAGACACACAGCAGAGAAACAGCACACAGACACACAGCAGAGAAACAGCACACAGACACACACCAGAGAAACAGCACACAGACACACAGCAGAGAAACAGCACACAGACACACAGCAGAGAAACAGCACACAGACACACACACACCAGAGAAACAGCACACAGACACACAGCAGAGAAACAGCACACAGACACACAGCAGAGAAACAGCACACAGACACACAGCAGAGAAACAGCACACAGACACACAGCAGAGAAACAGCACACAGACACACACCAGAGAAACAGCACATAGACACACAGCAGAGAAACAGCACACAGACACACACCAGAGAAACACGTGCTTGCATTTCCTAGAGACTAACAAACATAAAATGAAAAATAAAAAATTGTACATCCATTTTTGTTGTTGTATTGTACTGAGATCATGAACTGAAAAGGAGCTGTTTTGAGTTGATTCCGCTCACCCAGAAAATGCATCAAGATTAATTTTTCTTGTTTGAAGATATTCTGACCTGTTTCGAGGCTTTTTAAGGTTACGGTGAAATGATCTGTCAGCGTACTCAAAAAATTTGTCTTGGTAAGATGTCAATGCCTTCCAATAGTATGAGATGCTGTATCTAGGGAAGGTCGACGTGTTCTGCAGTGCAAAACATGTGTAACCACAAGTGTGGCACAGCGTGATGTCCTGTAGAGAACCCACAAGTTCAGAAAATCCCATCTAATTCAGAAATACAGACTCAAAGCAGCACAGACAGACGGGCATGTCCATAGGAAAACACAGACGGGCATGTCCATAGGAAAAACATTTTATTGAAAAACATTTTCAGTTCTTAACAGACTGGTGGAATGTGTGTCACTTTAGTTTATTTTGTTTTTGAATGTTTAACCATTTCAACGGCCTGGTCATCTCAAACTGCAAGGGGAGGGGTTACAGATAC